>NW_016828776.1:829005-844248 GCF_001698545.2 Rhinopithecus bieti | reverse complement strand
TTTTTTTTTTTTTTTTTTTTTTGAAGTCCAGAGCTGACTTCCTCTTAGATTGATGGAAATTACATTTGTATTCTAAGGAAATGACATCAAAATGAAGCAGCATTCAATCCTCAACTATCGACTAACAGGAAAAATCGATTAACCACATTTTTCCAATACCAATAGGACACTGTCAAATGGCACTGCCACAATAACACATTTTTTAGAATGTTCCTTCCCTTGACCAGGCGCAGTGGTTCACACCTGTAATCCTAGCACTTTGGGAGGCCAAGCTGGGCAGATCATTTGAGGTAAGGAGTTTGAGACCAGCCTGGCCAACATGGTGAAAACCCATCTCTACTAAAAATACAAAAATTAGGCAAGTGTGGTGGCATGCACCTGTAGTCCTAGCTACTTGGGAAGCTGAGGCAGGAGAGTCGCTTGAACCCAGGAGGCAGAGGTTGCAGTGAGCTGAGATCACGCCACTGCACTCCAGCCTGGGTGACAGAGTGAGTGAGACTCCATCCAAGAAAAAAGAATATTCATTCCCTTAAAGTATGTAATGAGTACTCATTATACGTCAAGTACGATTTCAGGAACTAGAAAGGAGGATGAAAACGTAAAAGGGCCTTTGTCACAAAAAAAAATGTTATATATTCACCATGCTATTTCCTCTTCTTGGGTTCACAGGCAGAAAATTTTTCTCAGGCTCCATTTTGTGTGGCTACATGAATGAGTTTTGGCCAGTAGAGTGCAGGGAGAATAAGCTAAGCAGCTTCCAGCCCTGCCCCTTAGAAATGTCCCTCATGACCTTCTAGCTCTCACTTCCACCTTGGAAGTGAATATTTCAGAGAGTATAGTTACAAGAAGGGGCAGATTCTCTATACCTACATCAGACTATGAGGCAAAAGAAGCTTTCACTGTTAAGCCACTGAGATTTGGGGTTTTCTTTGCTACCAATGAGTTGCCTGTCCTAATCTCATAATCTGGAGAACAAAATGATAACAATGAAAAATTATAACATAATATGGGAAATGTAGATATAAAGTAATACAGATGAACAGAAAAATACAAGGGCCTATTGCCCAGGGTTCAGCCAGGGATGGTGTCTCATGGGAGGTGACAGTTTACAGTGCCCTTGAATTATGCTAGGGTTTTTCAAAATAGAGCAAAACAAAAAGTGGGATTGAAGGAAATGATCTACCATTGCTGTAATGTCCTTTATCAAGAAATGAGTTGATTATCTTCTCAATGAAAGGGAACCAAGACAAGAAAGGAAAGCAAAACACAATTTTAATTTCATTGTGCTGAAACAATACTGAATTACTACTTAGTTAACATAACTGAAAGTATTATTTGGCCAGATACATTTACTGAGTAATCTGATAGCACTTTCATTATAAACGCATTCATGAGAAAAAGCACCTGCCAGCTTATTCAGAAATGTCAAAATTCTCTCCAAAATAGAAGGCATTGATTATTAAGTACCCAATACCCAACAGGTGCTATCTTCAGATGCAATCTCTTTCCTGATACCTAGGTAGGTTTCAGAGTGAATGTAGTGATCATCACAATCTATAGCAGCCAGAGGAAGCTGAAGCCATTTCCACTGAATATCCTATGTGAATGTACAAAGTTTCCTCAGAGATGAAACAAAAACTAGTAGCACAGCCAAAAAAAAAAAATCCATTTATTATTCAGAGAAAGTGGTGCATTCTGACTGGTCTCTTCTGAGAAGGTGTGAGGTGAAGACTTTGCTGTGAATTGTCAAATCTGCTTTTCCAGGAAGGATGTTTGAATTATAATAGAAAGAAAAACCTGTGAATTTTCGAAAAATGAAGAAAACTGTATTAGAAACAAATGAACAATGAGTCAAGGGTCTTATCACTGGAAGACAAATGATAACCAGTCCTCAAAGTACAAAATATGAGGGTATTGAGTTATGGAAGACAAAGATTGGAGAGAAAAGATCTAGAGCATTGGGAGATCTTTGAGGAGTTTGATCTGTGACTACTACATTATATCTCTATAAATTCAAGGCAGAAATGAATAGTGGTTCTGCAGGTTTGAGGCATATATCATTTCTAAGGTGGTCTTGTAGGAACACAGTTATTTCAGAGCAGTGGAGATGAAGGCAACAGCTTTATTCTGAATGAAGTGGACCAGGCAGAAGTGTTATCCCTAGTAAAAAATTTAAAAGCATTAAGTAGATCTCAAAGCTAAACCTGTGGTTATAATTTTGAATTGAGGGTTTCAACATAATGACCAACCTGTGCACTTATGTATATTCCTACTTGAATAGAAACATGTCAGATATTTCCAAAAAGAAATGATGATAAGGACTAGCCTGGTGAGAGTTTTCTCCTGATAAATAGCAATGTGGCCCCAGCCACTCAGGGCATAAGAAATAGAAAGCTAGCAATATGATTAGAACAATGTGTTTGACTGCTTGACTTTTGTGAACCTCTATTTTATAATGATCTTTATTTTTTCTCTTCCCATCACTATGTTCTTATTAACTATAATATTTCTGCTACTATTATTGCTGGTCTCCTTTAGTTTCTTGAATAACCGGCAGTTCACCTTTGGTTTGGAAATTAGGAAAGAAGGCAATATGAAGGCTGATGATATTTCACAGCTTTATAAATGAAGTGAAATTCAAATATTAAAATACATTCTTCCATTTTCGTTTTTCAGTACATAGATCCTCAGATTGGCTTGAGCAATCTTGATTAGGATCACAGGAACTGACTCTGCGATAAAAGAAATAGTCCCACCAAAAGGACTGCTTTTTACAGTCTTAATGTTTGTCCTTTATTGCAGGCATTGTAGCAGAATGCCTTAAAACCTGTGAATGTCCTTGGAAAAAGTGTCCTTGAAAACAGTTCTTGTAACTTTTGCTAAGTGTAATTAGTAATATGACTATGTTTGCATTAATTGAGGAATATAATTGGGAAACCCATTTTTTTTTCCTGTATCATTCTATATCTCACTAAACTTAACACAAATGTTCAAAGACCCTTGTGAAAATATTTGATGTGTGCTTGCTGAAATTATTCTGTTGTTTCAGGATAAATTTACTCTTTTTTTTTTTTTTTTTTTTTTTTTTTTTTTTTTTTTTTTTTTTTTTTTATAAAGGTAGGTTTCCTCACTGACTATCCCCTCCCCAGTTTCCACAGGACATCAGCACTGTCCCCATGAGGATAAAGAACCCCATTCTCTGTGTTTTGGGTGAGGCATCTAAGTGCCCTGGGCCATTAATGACCACTCTGTTTATGCCTAAGGGGGACATGTACACACCTGTAAAAACAGACTCAGCTGAATGAGCCAGTGACAGTGATGGCCATGGTCCATTGAAGGCTTTGCTCAATAGCATTGCAAAGACCAGCTAATGTAGTTTGGCTCTAACAGCAAGGAAATCTACAGATTCTTTCTCAGCTTCTCCATGATATCTGATGTCTTCCTCTTTTATGGTAGAAAGTCTAAGTGCCACATTCCTCAAGGTCTTCCCTTTGGTTTTGCGAAAGTATAGTTTGCGAATCAAAAGCATGCTAAATGCTTTGTATTCCTGCTTGAACAATCCTCATTCTCTCAAATGCTATGGGATTCTTCTAACAAGGGAAGGTTGGGGCAGAGGGAGAGATACAGGCAGATTTATATTTTCAAAGTTTATCTTATTGCATTTTAATGGAATGCGGTAAAGCATGGTTGGCCATTTGGTGCCTTTGGAATGCCAGGTGTTCTGGATAGCCATCTCCTTTGGTTCAACATCATTTATTTGAATAGAATGATTCCTTATGACTATTAAGTATCCTCATCAAGACTAGAACTATTAAATTGTAAACTCATCGTCTTTGCACTGCAAGTCACTGTCTCTAGAGAACAGAGTAGCTTTCCCTTCCTCCTGGGTCAGTGATTCACAAACCTTGCTATAAATTAGAATCACCTGGATGACTTTAAAACTTTTCCCTCACTCAAATTGAAACAAAATGTCTATGAGCAGACAAACCAGGTATGAGCAAGTTTAACAGATCAATGGGAGATGCCAGTATATAGTCATATGGCCTAGTAACTAGTGGAGGGCTTAGGAGTGATCATCAGGCCACTTTATCAGAATAGCTTTCTGCTAAAGGAATTAGTGGTGAACAATCTATGGTGACTGGGACTGAAGTGGGCAGTAGGAAGAAGAAAAAGAGACAGGTTTCAGTGAGCTTTAGAAGAAGGTGGTCCTGGAGAGATGAGGATGATGGGGTGGGGGTAGGAGAGTCCCTGTTAGTGGTGTGAATTTATGCAAGAAAATGTTTGTCTTTCCCCCCAAGTATGAATATGTGATTAGAAATCAGTGTTAAGATAGTGTTATTGGCTGAATTGTGTCCACTTAAAAATTCATATGTTAAAGCTCTAATTCCTAGTATCACGGAATGTGATGGTATTTGGAGACAGAGCCTTTAAAGAGCTCATTAAGTTAAAAGAAGACCATGAGGGTAGGCCTAGTTCAATCTGACTGGTAATCTTATAAGAGAAAATTTGGGATAGGGACTTTAAGATGGCTGTCTAGATTCATCTGGTACTTGCCTTTTCCATGAAGAGGAACCAGAATAGTAAGTAGACAATCAAACTTTGAGTAGTTCATCTAACAGAGAATACTGGAATTCAACAGAGAAGTGACAGGATGCACCAAAAGCAAGGAAGGAGAGGGAAGTGAAGCAGCCTACTGAGCCAGCATTAACTGGGAGCCCAGAGAGGCTCCCTGATGCAGGGAAAGAGTAAGAGACTCCCAGTGGTCCACATTCCCACCCTGGGCCCCCACAGTCCTAGCCACGGGATAACCCCTTAACCTTCAAGGGCTCTGAGACTAACAAAGAGAGCTGTCTGGAGATCACACAATGGCATTGCTCCAGAGAGAAACATCTTGCTGAGTCCCACAAAACCCCAAAACCTAAGTAGCTACAGTAGTGCACCATTTTGAGAACCCAACCCTGACCAGACTATATCCTGCCCCAGGCCCCAGCAGCTCCCCACTGCATCTTCACATCCCTGGAGGCTCACTGACGTTCCCCTAGCACAGTTGCAGCTGCCAGGGCCAAGGCAGAAGCCACAGTGACCCTGTTCCTCCTCCCTCCCTACCTTAGGGAGAAGCTGCACATTTTTACGCATCCTAAGGACAAATTCCACCTCCCACAGCCTCTACAGCTGTGAACTGCTGTGAGGCCTCAGCAAAGCATATGCCCCCAGCCGCCTAGCTATGGCTACTGAAAGCAACTCCCACATTTTTCACTAGGCGGACCACACACACCTGCTGCTGCCCCCACCTGAGCCTTCCACCAGCAGCCTATGATCACCCTGCCCTTGCCTACTATCGCCAGTGCCTGCATGCACTAACAGGGAGCCTGTAGACAGGTACACTAAGCCCAGCTCTGCCTTCCTCCCCAGACCTGAGTGTGTAATCCAGAAGCCTGAGGATTGCCCAGCCCAGTCCACTATTGTTGGCACCTGATCACATCTTCAGGGTCTGGAGTCAGGCTCACAGAACCTGCCACCAATACCAGAGCTGGCACCCACCCACACCTACCACCTGCAAGCCTGAGGACTGGCACATCCAGCCCATTGCAGCCACTGCCTATACCAGCATGGCCTGCGTGGGTTCTAGAGGGTTGCCCCACCACTACTACTAACATTGCTCATGCCGTGCCCACTACTTAGGGTCTAAAGAACCTGCTCTTCCACATAATCCCACTGCTGCCATTCCCAACACCTGAGCAAGCCACATGGAAACCCAAGAATTGGCCTGCCTGGTCTTACTAACACCAGTGCCAATGTATGCCACCCTGGGGCCCAAGAATGGGCATGCTCAGCCCACTGCTGCCACCACCGGGGCCCAAATACTGGCCCACCTGATATCATAGTCCCCAGCAAAACTTCACCACAGCCTCCACTAACAACCACACCCTAAACTACCAAGGAAATCACAGACACCACTGATGCTATTTGCAACCAAATAAATCATATGGAGACTGTGCTACTACTCCTATAGCTATGCAGAATCAAAGCCAAAGTGCTCTACCCAACCAACACCATAGATACATCTACAGGAAACATCCTCCCTCTATTAGTCCACTTTCACACTGCTGATAAAGATATGCCCAAGACTGGGCAATTTCCAAAAAAAAAAAAAAAAAAGAGGTTTACTTGGATTCACAGTTTCACATGGCTGGGAAAACCTCACAATCACGGCAGAAGGCAAGGAAGAGCCAGTCACATCTTACACGGATGGCACCAGGCAAAGAGAGAGAGCTTGTGCAGAGGAACTCCTCTTTTTAAAACCGTCAGATCTTGTGAGATTTATTCACTATCACAAGAACAGCATGGGAAAGACTTGCCCCCATGATTCAATTACCTCCCACCAGGTCCCTCCCACAACACATGGGAAATTAAGATGAGATTTGGGTGGGAACAAAGCCAAACTATATCATTCTGTCACTGGCCCTCCCAAATCTCACATCCTTACATTCCAAAAGCAATCATGCCTTCCCAACAGTCCTCCAAAGTCTTAACTCATTTCAGCATTAACTCAAAAGTCCAAAGTCTCATCCGAGACAAGGCAAGCCCCTCCACCTATAAGCCTGTTAGTTACTTCCTCGATACAATGGGGGTACAGGCATTGGGTAAATATAGCCATTCCAAATGGGAGAAATTGGCCAAACAAAGGGAATACAGGCCCCATGCAAGTCTGAAATCTAGCGGAGAAGTCAAATCTTAAAGCTACAAAATGATCTCCTTTGACTCCATGTCTCACATCCAGGTCATAATGATGCAAGCGGTGGGTTTCCATGGTCTTGGGCAGCTCTGCTCCTGTGGCTTTGCAGGATATAGCCTCCCTCCCAGCTGCTTCACAGGCTGGCATCAAGTGTCTGTGTCTTTTCCAGGTGCATGGAGAAATCTGTCAGTGGATCTACCATTCTGGGGTCTGGAAAATGGTGACCCTACGCTCACAGTTCCACTAGGCAGTGCACCAATAGGGACTCTGTGTGGGAACTCTGACCCCACATTTCCCTTCTGCACTGCCCTAGCAGAGTTTCTTCATGAGAGCTCTGCCACTGCAGCAAACTTCTGCCTGAGCATCTAGGCATTTTCATACATCTGAAATCTACATGGAGGTTCGCAAACCTCAATTCTTGATTCCTGTACACTCACAGACTCAGCACCATGTGGAAGCTGCCAAGTTTAATGCTTGCACTCTCTGAAGCCAGAGCCCAAGCTCTACCTTGGCCCCTTTCAGCCATGGCCAGAGCGGCTGTGATGCAGGGTACCAAGTTACAGGGACCCTGGACCCAGCCCATGAAACAACTTTTTCCTCCTAGGTCTCTGGGCCTATGATGGGAGGAGCTGCCATGAAGACCTCTGATATGCCCTGGAGACATTTCCCCCACTGTCTTTGGGATTAACATTTGGCTCCTGTTTCTTATGCAAATTTCTGCAGCCAGCTTGAATTTCTCCTCAGAAAATGGCATTTTCTTTTTTATCGCATTGTCAGCCTGCAAATTTTCTGAACTTGTATGCTCTGCTACACTTATAAAACTGAATGCTTTTAACAGTACCCAAGTAGCCCCATGAATGCTTTGCTGCTTAGAAATTTCTTCTAACTGATACCCTAAATCATCTCTCTCAAGTTCAAAGCTCCACAAGTCTCTTCTAGGACAGGGGCACAATGCCACCAGCCTCTTTACTAAAACATAACAAGAATCACTTTTGCAAGAATCACTTTAGCACAAGAATACTTCCCAACAAGTACCTCATTTCCATCTGAGACCACCTCAGCCTGCACCTTATTGCTCATGTCACTATCAGCATTTTTGTCAAAGACTTTTAACAAGTATCTAGGAAGTTCGAAACTTTCCCACATTTTCCTGACTTCTGAGCCCTCCAAACTGTTCAAACGTCTGCTTGTTACCCAGTTCCAGAGTTGTTTCCACATTTTCAGGTATCTTTTCAGCAGCAAATCACTCTACTTGTACCAATTTACTATTAGTCCATTTTCACACTGCTGATAAAGACATATCCAAGACTGGGCAATTTCCAAAGAAAAAGAGGTTTAATTGGACTTACAGTTCCATATGGCTGGGGAAGCCTCACAATCGTGGCAGAAGGCAAGAAAGAACAAGTCACATCTGACACAGATGACAGTAGGCAAAGGGAGAGAGCTTGTTCGGGGAACTCCTCTTTTTAAAACCATCAGATCTCATGAGACTTATTCATTACCACAAAAACAGCATGAGGAAGACTTGCGCCCATGATTCAATTACCTCCCACCAGGTCCCTCCCACAACACATGGGAATTCAAGATGAGATTTGGGTGGTGACACAGACAAACTATATCGCTCCCCTGTGAGCATAAGTTCAAAAAGGAAAAACAAAAAAAGAAGAAAACTTTTATACTAGATAAGCAGATATTATTATAAGGACACAGGAAGAACCAAGGAGATATGACACCTCTAAAGGAACACAATAATTCCCTATCAACAGATCCCAATCCAAAAAATATTTATGAAATACCAGAAGAGGAATTCAAAATATTGATATTTAAGAAGGTCAGTGAAATACAAGAGAATACTAAAAAACAATACAAGGAAAACAGGGGAAAATTGAGGATATGAATTAGAAATTTATGAAAGAGATAGATATAAAACGAGCTAAAAGAAAGTCTGGAACTGAAGAGTTCATTGAATGAAATACAAAATACATTCAAAACTTCAACAATAGACTAGATCAAGCAGAAAAATGAATCTCAGAACTTGAAAACCGGTCTTTTGCATTAAACTGGTCAGACAAAAATAAAAAGAATGAGCAAAGTCTACATAACATATGGGACACCATAAAAGTATAAAATTTTTGATGTCCAAGAGGCAAAGAGAAAACAATAGTGTTGGAAAACCTATTTGACAAAATAATAGATGCACACTTGCCAAGTCTAAGAAGTGGTTTAGACATCCAGATACAGGAGGCTCAGATATCCCCAAATATTTACAGTTAAAAAGGAAAAAAGAAAAAAAAAAGATATTCTCCAGGGCACATTATAGTCAAACTGTCGAAAGTCAAAAACAGAGAGAATTTTAAAAATAGCAAAATTGTCATGTCACTTTTAAAGGATGCCCCATCATATTAATAGTGAGTTTCTCTCCTGGCCTCTAAGGGATAATATATTCAAAGTGCTAAAAGAAAAAAAAACAAAAAAACTGTCAGCCAAGAATATTATACCTAGCCAAACTATCCTTGATAAATGAAAATGACAGAAAGACTTTCTCAGATAAATGAAAGCTGAGACGATTTATGACCACTAGAGCAGCCCTGCAAGAAATGCTTAAGGGAGTCCTACACCTGAAAATGAAAGAACTGAAAGAATGTATTCAACATCATGAAAACACATGAATATGAAAAAAAAGAAGAAGAAGAAAAAGCAAACAAACAAACAACACCTGGTAGAGTAAAAATACAAACAAGGAAGAGAAAAGATGCAAATGTTAATACTACTTAAAATCACCAAACCATGATGATAAAAAGAAAGAAAAAAACAAGGAGACCAGGTGTGGAAGCTTCAGTCTGTAATCTCAGTAGTTCGAGAAGCTAAGGTGGGTGGATCACTTGAGCTCAGGAGTTTAAGATCAGCCTTGGCAACATGGCAAACCTCCATCTTTACAAAAAAATACAAAAATTAGGCGGGCATGGTGCAGCTATTAGTGGTGGTACATGCCTGTGGTCCCAGCTACTTAAGAGGCTGAGTTAGGAAGATTGCTTGGGCCTGGGAGTTTGAGACCACAGCAAGATGAAATCACAACACTGTACTCCAGCCTGACTCTGTCCAAAAAAAAAAAAAGGAAGAAGGAGGGAGGGAGAGACAGGGAAAGGGAGAAGGAGTGAGGAAAGAGAGAGAGAGAGAAAGAAAAAAAGATAGTCTCAGCTACTTGGGAGGCTGAGGCAGGAGAATCGCTTGAACAGGGAGGCGGATGTTGCAGTGAGCCAATATTGCGCTACTGCACTCCAGTCTGAGTGATGCAGCCAGACTCCGTCTCAAAAAGAAAAAAAAAAAAAAAAACTAGAAGGAAACATTTCAGGATGGTGGCCTAGGCAAAGATGTTGTGGCTAAGAGAACGCAAAAGCACAGGCAACAAAAGCAAAAGCAGACAAATACGACTATATTAAACTAAAAGACTTTCATACAGCAAAGGAACAAGCAACAGAGTGAAGAGAGAACCTGTTGAATGGAGAAAATATTTGCAAACTATGCATTTGACAAAGGACTAATATCTAGAATATACAAGGAATTCAAAGAACTCAATTAAAAAAATAATAATCCCTTTAAAAAGTGTCAAAAGGTGGGGCACAGTGGCTCACGCCTGTCATCCCAGTACTTTGGGAGGCTGAGGCACAAGTATTGCTTAAGTTCAAGGCTGCAGTGAGCTATGATTGTACCACTGCGCTCCAGCTCCAGTGACAGAGGGAGATCTTGTCTCTAAAGGAAAAAAAAAGGGTAGGCAAAGGACAAGAATAGACATTTCTCAAAAGAAGATGTATAAAAGGACAACAGGTATATTAAAAAAATGCTCAACATCACTAATCATTAGGGAAATGCAAATCAAAACCCCCAATGAGCTATCATCTTACCCTAGTTAGAATGACTATTCTTAAAAAGGCAAAAAATAACATGCTGGAGAGAATGCAAAGAAAAGGGAACACTTATACATTGCTGGTGGGAATGTAAATTAGTACAGTCACTATAGAAAACAGTATGGAAATTTCTCAAAATTAAAAATACAAGTGCTATACAAACCAGCAATCCCACTACTGGGTATTTATCCTAAGGAATAAGCAATCAGTATGTCAAAGGGATATCTGCATTCACATGTTTATTGCAGCCCTCTTTCACAGTAGCAAAGATATGGAATCAACCTAAATGTCTATTAACAGACACATGGATAAAGAAAATGTGGCATATATACACAACAAAATAATAATCAGCCAAAAAATTTAAATCCTGTCATTGGCAGAAACATGATGGAACTAGAAGTCATTATATGAAATGAAATAAGCCAGACACAGAAATAAAAATTTTACATGTTCTCATTCATAAAGGGCAGCTAAAAAAATGTTGATCTCACAGAGGGGGGAGAGTAGAATGACTGATACAATCGTCTGGGAAGATATCAGGGGAGTAGGGGATGAAGAGAGTGCTGTGAACTGGCACAAACATACAGTAGATAGAAGGTATACTTTCTAATATTTGATAGCAGACTAGGGTGATTATAATTAGCAATAACGTACTGTATATTTCAAAGTAGCTAGAAGAGAGAACTTGAAATATTTCCAACACATAGAAATGATAAATATTCAAGGTGATGGATACCCCAAATACCTTGACTTGATTATTATGCATTCTATGCATGCAATGAAATATCACATGTACCCCATAAATATGTAAATATTGTGTATAATTTTTTAAAATAGAAGAGGAAGCTTGGACACATGGAAGACAACAGGGGCACTCATGCACAGAGGCACAGCCATGTGAAGGTAGCAAGGGGAGAGTGATTTGCAAGCAATGGAGAGGGGCCTCCGAGGAAATCTACCTTGCCAGCACCTTAATCTTGGAATTCCAGACTACAGAACTGTCAGAAAATAAATTTTTATTTTTTAAGCAACCCACTTTGTGGTAATATTTTGTTTTGGAAACCCTAGCAAACTAATACAGATAGTATTAAAAGAATGGAATAATAAACATTTGAAATTCTGTTAAGTATAGATTGTATTGAATTACCAATGCAACTTGTCTTAATCCAAATAAGTTTCTTAAAGCTTTTCAAGTTGTCATGAGTTTTTTTGTGAAGTAAGCATAAATCGTTTCTCCACTACCTTATATTTTGCCCACTCCTTACCTACTTAAATCCCACCCAACCTTCAAGGTCCAGTGCTAGTTCTACTCTTCCAGGAAGTCTCAGGTCACCCAAATTCTCTGTGCTCCCTCCCTTCTCTGAACCCTCAGGACTAGTGATCTATGCTTTCAAGTTGCTGCCTAGTCATAAATTGACCTTTGACATATCAATTGTTGTTGCCTCATTGGCAATTTAATTCTCCTTGTGTTCTGATCTAACTATTCATTTTCTATATCTCCTATAATGTCTGATAAGGCTCTTGTAGAAATATTGATTGAAAAGTAATTAAGAAGGCTTCTACAGACACTACCACACTTTGTACCTGAACTTAATTAAATCTCAAAAGATCAAAGAGGGGATAGAGAGATTTTCTTTCTGTAATGGCTGTGTCACAATCAGCGATCAGCATTTTAACACTGATGAGCAGTCACAAGTGACATTGAGACCTGTAAATGGTTATTTCCTAATTCCAAGTGAAGTTAAAAGATGATGGAGAAGGAGTATAACCTAAAGGCCACGGCCAGTCATCTTTTATACTTGGACATGCTCCACTGGGCAGAAGAAAAGCATCTCCTACAAACAAAATGGAGACTGGTGCTAATGACTAGATTTAAAACTTCAAAATCTTCCTAATTAGACCCTAATCTAATACCACTTGATAAAATTATGTTGGAGAAACAATGTCCTCGTACATTGTCAGATGACATAATCTGTCACAGCTCAGTGAGTAGTAACATTAGTTTAAAAATTCTAGAATTAAGTCACCATGTTGTATTGAACAATAAGGTTGAATTGAATTATTCTTTTCCTGGTTTTTAATCACATATCCATGAGTCTCTCTGTTTTGTGGTATGATTAAACGTAGGATGGTGGCTAACCAAAAAATAATTAAAAGAAGAAGTAGAAGATAAGTCAAGTTTTGAATATCTCCCTACAGAATGTTCTCATATATATTTTTTAAAGAGAGGTGCATCATCTGTGAAGCATGAATGCATCAAGAATTGGCTCTCAATTTAAAAAGGAGCCCATGGACTTTGCCTTCCAGGCAAGATAGGAGCTGTTGTTTACCCCTTACTTCACTCTTTCAGTCTACCTTGGTAGCAAATTTTGAGGGTACTGAGTGAGAATTTGTATCTTTTTCTTCCCTGTGTCTGCTAGCTATTGCTGTGTAATAATTTGTAAACAGTAAAAACATGAATCTCTCTCAGTGTCATACAGTCATAAGTATTTATTCAGTGTGCACAGGGTTCAGCTGAAAGATGACTGATCCTGGCAAGCTCACCTGGACGGCATTGCGATCTTGACTGAACTGCCTGTGCATCCCTCCTCCTCCTCTTGGATTGCTCTTGTCTGCTCTCATGGTGATGGCAAAGGTGCCAGAATATATGCCCAGTCACACCTGTGCTTCTCATGCCTCTGCCTGGGTCACATCTACTAACACCTCTTGACAAAGCAAGTCACATGGGGCCTTAGTTTGTGCTACTATAACAAAATACCACAGACTAGGTAATTTATAAACAACAAAAATGTATTTTTCACAGTTCTGGAGACTGCTAAGTCCAAGATCAAGGCACCAGAAGGTTTGATGTCTGATGAGGGCCCTGTCTCTACTTCCAATATAGCACCTTGTTGCCGTATCCTCCAGATGAAAGGAGAGCTGTGTCCTCACATGGCAGAAGGGACAGAAGGGTAGAAGAGGGTTTCCTTCAATCTCAGGAACTTTTATAAATGCTAATCCCATTTGTGATAGAGGATCCCTCATGACTTGATCATCTCCCAAAGGCCACACCTCTGAATACTGTTGCATTGGGGATTAAGTTTCCACATGAATATTTTTTGTGGGTGTGAGGGGACACTCATAGTTCAAATGATAGCACACTGCTATATCCCGAATCTATGAGCGGGACATATGATCTGCCTTGTAGTGAGAGAAGCTAGGAAGTTACATGGAAAGGAAAGTGGATACCAAGCAGGATAAATAAGTAGGGGCATTACTGTCTTTACTGCACACATTGTTTTTGATTTTTCTTTATTAATCCACTTATTAAAATTTACTGTGGTGAACATCTGTTATATGCAAGGTGGCCCCCCTTTTAGCCCATCATTTTTTAAAGTAGCTTTCCTAGATGTTAGGGTAATTTCCATGATATGAGAAACTTCTCCCCCTTTTCTGTATGAGACTAGTCTTCAAAATCCTCAGCCTCATTTACTGTGAGAACACGAACAGGTAAAGTGGATGCTGCCGGAGACCTGGAGCTTCTACTTTGCTATTCGTGGTGGGCAAGACATGGAGAGCAGTAGCAGGAGAGGCTGTTCAGGAGTGACCAGCTTGAAGCAATCAACCAGAAGTTGTACTGGGGCTGACAGAGTAGCAACTGCAATGAAGATAAGTTTCTGATATTTACCATTTAGCCATAGTGGTGGCAGCTTCCTTACCAGACCAGCTCTGCATCCCCTGATGCAGGAACTTGGGCATGTTTCTCCAACCCTCCCAAAGATTCTGTGGGTTCTCCACACTCCTTTATGTTCAAACTAATCAGAGCAGGTTCTTTGAATACCGACTGCCATTGAGCAACTACTCTACGCAGAGCAATGTTTTTTTTGCTAGATTTTTTTGGAGATGTCAGTTAGGATTATTTGGGTGCAAGAATGAATTTATGAAAAGTCTCTGAGGTAGCTTACACAATAATGGAATGTCAGTTAAAGAAGGAGGTTTGGAAAGGGAAGAAACTAGGAAATCTCTGAATGTTCAGACAGTAAAAACTCAGGGCACCAGTATTTATATGAATTGTCTCAAACCTCTTTTTCTGTAGTTTAGTCATTCTGCTGAAGGTTCAGTTTTGAGATACAGAATCTGTAGAGAAAAAGAAAAATCTTTCCTTCCTGTCTTAGGTTCATGGCTGAGAGAGACTCTTATTAAAAAAAAAAAAAAAAAAAAAGAAGAAAAAAAGTTTATACATTTATTTAATGTAAGTTTTATGTGACACAGAAAACTTTGGCAATTAAGTCCCAAAGAAACAGGTGTTGGGAGGCTGAGGTGGGAGGATTGCTCGAGGCCTGGAGTTCAAGACTAGCCTGGGCAATATAGTGAAACAAAAATAAAAAAATCAGCCAGGCATGGTGGTGCATGCCTGTAGTTCTAGCTACTCAGGAAGCTGACTGAGGCAGGAGGATCGCTTGAGCCCAGTAGTTCAAGGCTGCAGTGAACTATGATTATACCACTGCACTCTAGCCTGAGCAACAGGGACCCTGTCTCTAAAAAGAGAGAAGTAAAAAAAGAAAGAAAGAAGTAAACCTGTATATTTTTAATAATAGGCTTTTTTTTTTTTTTTTTTTTTTT
>NW_016828776.1:794472-825536 GCF_001698545.2 Rhinopithecus bieti | reverse complement strand
CCCCTCTTTTTTTTTTTTTGAGACAGAATTTCACTCTTGTTACCCAGGCTGGAGTGCAGTGGCGTGATCTTGGCTCACTGCAACCTCTGCCTCCTGGGTTCAAGCAATTCTCCTGCTTCGCCTCCCAAGTGACTGGGATTTCAGGCGCATGCCACTATGCCCAGTTAATTTTTTTTTTTTTTTTTTTTTTTGAGACAGAGTCTCGCTCTGTCGCCCTGGCTAGAGTGCAGTGGTGCGACCTCGGCTCACTGCAAGCTCTGCCTCGCTGGCTCGTGCCATTCTCCTGCCTCAGCCTCCCGAGTAGCTGGGACTACAGGTGCCTGCCACCATGCCCGGCTAATTTTTTTTGTATTTTAGTAGAGACTGGGTTTCACCGTGTTAGCCAGGATGGTCTCAATCTCCTGACCTCGTGATCCGTGATCAGGCTAGTCTCAAGCTCCTGACCTCAAGTAATCCACCTGCCTCAGCCTCCCAAAGTGCTGGGATTACAGGCATGAGCCGCCGCACCCGGTCTTTAATGATAGGTTTGATGAAGAAGTGGATAGTCATGGAGAAGTGTGAATTGACAAAGCAGGTGTGATCTAATGGTAATAACTGGGAAAAACTTAGCAAGGCCTGTTTCTTCAGACGCTTCTCTGTATCCCTGTATATTCAGAGATAAATATGTTCCTTTCCTCCAGGTACATATAGGAAAAGCACCTTTCGAATGAAGGTTTTATAACTTGCTTCAAGGGAGAGGAGCTGGGGGTCACAGAGTGACTTTCCTAGGTTTTATGACCTGCTTCAGTGAAGAAAAGGGAAGGGAATGTGAGAGTAACCTTCCTGTTTTGGTTGTTTTCTCAAATCCCAAGGTGCCTTATTTTGGGGTAGAGTGTCCCTAATCCCTTTAAATCCAGCTAGCTTCACTTAGATCTCATGCCCACTCCTTGAAAAGTGGAGACAAGAAAACTTTACTGATATTCCCTCCAAGACTTTACCTTTTGGGATATTGGTAATTCCTCAAAAGGAAAGAGGAACGCTTAATTGGAAAAAGAGGAAATTCGTGTTATGTGGTGAAAAACAAAACAAAATAAAAAACAGAGATCAAGAAGAATAACCACCCCAAACCAAATATTCACTACAGATCAGAGATGACTAAGGATTCTTGTCTGTTATTGGGAAGCTTACATTTTGGTAGAAAAGATAAATACTCAATCTTCACATATTTTTCAATATTAGGACTCCAGTCATTGGATGTAGGGCTCAACCAAACTAGCATGACTTCATTGTAACTTATCTAATTATATCTGCAAAGACTCTATTTCCTGATAAGGTCATATGCTGAGGTTGTGGGTGGACATGAATTTTGGAGTAACACTATTTGACTCACTACAGCACCCACAGGCTTCAGAATGAGCAGAATGAGTCTAGACTTTCACATCAGGTGAAAATTATCCCCAGAAATCATTTGTGCATGCAGATGCAATATAAATATATTGTTTTTAGATGATATAAAATTATCTTGTGATAAAATATCCACATGATAGTTATTAAGCAAGTATAAATGTGACATTGGCACATCTTAATTTAGATATAAGAAAAATATCCACTTTAGATATTTTTCTCCCATATAAATGTCATTCTTTGCAGTGACTGAGAATTCGAGGTTATGTATCAGAAAACTTCTTTCTTGGACACAGTGTAGTTAAATAAAGAATATATTCCCTGTGTTAGTCTATTGGTGACATTACTTTTCAGACCACAGAGAAATTAAGGAAACCTAGAGTGATTCTTAGTAGGCTTAGAAATTCTGTCATCCTTAGATAAATTAAGCTGCTTTCCACTGATTTATGTAAAGTGTAATTAACAAATTAATACATATGAAGATAAGATAATAGAAACCACCAAGCAATAATGTAGTTTTGTTGTGTTTTTGAAAATTGCTGAAAGTAATGGCAAAACTAATCTGCTATTAATTTCTTTTAATTAAACAGTGTTTAGAATAACAATTTTTTTTTCTCAACTCAGCCTATCTCATACTATTCTGCATGTTTTTCATCTTTACATACTCAGGAAGTGTTCTAACATTGCCACTATTTTCTGTATAGTATCATATTAATTAATAATCATGTAATTGTACTACGGAGTTAGAATAATGTTTTAGACCTGTTGGCTTAAAATCAAAAGCTATTTCAACTACGATATTTTTCATTTAAAATAATAAATATCACCATTGTAATATCCAGCCAGATATACTTATGGTGGTAAAAACTCATAATAATTATTAATGTAAGGCAAAGCATAAAATACTAGCAATCGGAGGCAACATAATCTAGGACACCCTTATGTGGAAAAGTGATACTACTTATTAATCTATTGTAATTTGTATTTATACACTCAAGCCTAGGTACAAATACAAATAATACAACAATTGATCCATAGGTGATAAGATACTTTCTTAACAACTGTTTATTCAAATTTTATCAAAAGACAAATGTGAAGGAGTTGTGTTAATGAGCATTATATAATTTGCTTCCTGGGAGATTTTAAGAACTGGAGAACTAAAGACCTCCTGGGTGGCACAACTTTTGAAATCTAATATTTAACAAATGCCATGATATTTAACCAAAAGCGAACGTTGCCTTTTTCTGTCAGACCTTGAGGCTCAGTCAGTTGTGACCCTATTTAGGGTTGCAGGTGGACGGAGGGAGTCTCAACCTGGATTACATTGGAGCTCCCCATGGTTTACAGTGACCACACAAGCAACTCTGAAGGGTCTCAGGCCAGCTTACACATCTAGGCCTGTCCCAGAATTGATATGACCTCCAGTAACACTTGTCTTTTCCTGAATGAGACCAAGGAAAAGCATAGCCCGCTTGGGACTAACTCTGAAAGAGTCGACTTCCCCAGCTCTCTCTCCAGCTTGACTTCCTGAATTTTTCCATCTCACCCTGCTCTTGGAGCTGTTAACTGCATGACCCATGGTATTTTGTAAAATACTCCCTTCAGACCCCAATAATTTTTTTTTTTTTTTTTCCATACAGGTACCTAAATCATCCTTCCTGGATAATAGTGGTTTGAGACTGAGATGGTAAGGTGACCATGCATAGAGTTAAATGGGCACCTGGAACATTAGTGAGAACATTTCTGATTAAATATATCTACCATGAAATGCCTCAGGCTTTGACCTACACCGATAAATCCTTGTTTCTTAACAGCAAATGAAATTCCTGCACAGGTTGCTGGGTTTGTCCTCAACAGCTCTCTTCCTTCCTCCTATTATAGAGGGAATGACTTTCCTAGAAACCAGTTGAAATATTTCTTACTAATTTGAAGGTTAAGAGCAGGCACAGAATCAATGGAAAAAATAGAACGCTGTTTTCTTTCCTGATTCCTCTTTTGACATTTTAATATAAATCAGAGAGATTCTCAGGCTTCTATCCTGGGAGATTTACAATTCAAAGCAAAGGAAAACTTTCTTTTATTCCTTGTTTAAAAAAAAAACCAAACCAACCAAACAAACAAAAACACAGTTCTAAACTCTTCTTTGATCTGGGGAGTGGTTTTGTATTATATTATTTTAATATGAAAGTAATTATACATAAACATAAAATATTTTATCTATTATTTATTGGATTGCCTCCTATGCCCTTGAATCTTCTTTTATATTTTACATCTCTTTCTCTGTCTCACTCTCTAGTGCTGCTCTGTGTGACTTGCTCAACTTTTGGTTTCACCTTTTGCTGATTTGCTTTTGCAATTGTGTTTTAAATGCTTATCAACTCTTTCTTCTTCTCTGATTGATTCTTTTTCTTAGCAGCCTGTTCTTTGTATGTGAATGCTATATATATATGTGTGTATATATAATATATCATATACTATGTTTAATATATTTTATATATTTATATTATATATTATATATTTATGCTATATATTATATTATATATTATATTATACATTTGTATTATATATTATATTATATATTTATGTTATATACTATATTATACTTATATTATATATAATATTATATATATATATTTTTTGGAGACGGAGTCTCGCTCTGTCACCCAGGCTGGGGTGCAGTGGCGTGATCTTGGGTCACTGCAAGCTCCGCCTCCCGGGTTCACGTCATTCTCCTGCCTCAGCCTCCGGAGTAGCTGGGACTACAGGCGCCCTCCACCACACCAGGCTAATTTTTTGTATTTTTAGTAGAGACAGGGTTTCACCATGTTAGCCAGGATGGTCTTGATCTCCTGACCTCGTGATCTGCCTGCCTCCGCCTCCCAAAGTGCTGGGGTTACAGGGGTGAGCCACCACGCCTGGCCGCTATATGTATTTTTAATCTCTACCACAACAGTAATTATTTTTTTTAAAAAACACTACATTTCCCTAAATTATGTTTTTCAGTGTCTATTCGTTTCTGCTTGTTCATCTCTAACTTTCTCTCTTATGCTACCAATAAATGCTAATGCATGATTTTGCCTTCATTCACTTGAATGAGGAAGTGAGTGACCAATCTAGGTAAATGTCACAGGGCTTCTGTATCTGACTCATGCTCTTCCACAAAAGAGAGAAGTGACTGCCAGTTACGGGGGTGAGAAATGGCAGACTCTGCCTGAGGGTGCAAGGGTCTCCTCCTTCCTAGCCATGACTAACGTCAACCTTAAATAATGAGGTTCAGAAAATATGAAGATGTATAGAGTTTATTTCAGCACAAAGCTTAAGGATAGTCACCTGGGAGCCACTGACACCAAACCTATGTGGTCAGCATTCTTAAGTGGAGAAGTTAAATTTCTCCTGATATACAGAGACTAAGAAATTTTAGCAGGATTGCAACATTTTCCATAGGAGACCAGTGTGTATGTTACAGCTATTTGACTGGTTACAGATTTCTACATTCCAAGGAAGATTATTATTCCATGAGGATAGGTAAAGATCTAAGGAGATACACACACACACACACACACACACACACACACACACACACATCATGTTGCTGGAGCTCAGAGTACAGGTTACTATGCTCAAAACAACTATTGGTTAGTGATCACAGTTTTCAAGATCAAAAGGGATATTGTTAGCATTTTACATCTTAACATAAGAGTTTATTACTTATCTAGACTTGGTTTTACTGTGTTATAGTTACTTTTAGGAAACTGGTTAGGAGTTTTGAGTTGACACGTTATAATTATTCTCAGTTAAACGAGGAGAATATGCTCATGATTCGTATTTTCATGTGGAACATGCAATTTTTCAGAAATGGATTCTAATGCTAATTGAGAGAGGCCTGTATTAGACTTTCTATTTGGAATTTTTCTCATCCTGAATTTCTATTTTATGCTTTATAATATAGATAATGCATTAGTATAGCATACAAATATTAATTTGGAAAAATAAAGATATATCTAGGAGCAACGCTGAAATTTTTTTTAAAGTTATGAGATCAGTATAGTGGAGGGTATCTTTTTACCTGCATCCTGGAGGCCAACAGTGTTGTGGTAGAAGGAGGCTTAGAGATGAGTGTGGGCACTGAGTGCCTTTGCAGACATTCTGTAATTCAGTCTTGAGTCCATTCTCTTGGATTCTTCCCCTTTTCCCCATCCTGTCCTTATCTGACAATTTTAGGAAACTCTGCTATAAAAATGGCTTTTGCTTCTTCTGCCCTCATCTCTCTATGGCTCTCTCCATTCTGGTTTATCCATCATTACGACCCTTTCCAGAAACACATTTTTAGTTAGCTGCTGTTTCCATTCCACTCCCCAGTTGGGCTCAATACTCCATTTTAGTGTGTTTATAAATTTATTATTCTGAGAACTTCTTTAGTGTAATTCAAGGTGTTTGGGGGACAGAGAAGGATTAAACGTATGGCTTCGTCCCCTCCTTGGGGCAGACCCCTTGGTTCCAGGGAATCCAATGGGACATGGACACTGCTGGCATCAGAGACTCTGAACCTGGGTGCCAAGAAGAAGCACACCCAGATGGCCAGAGAAACTCCTCCCCAGGACACTCCCTTCCTAATTTGAGGACTCCTAATAACTATTAATAACAGAGTTATGTTAGCTAAATGGTTTTTTTAAGTTGAGCCAAGATTTCTACTCTGAGGGTAGGCTGCCAGATAACAAAGTAATTATGGATTAACAAAAAAAAAAAAATTAAAAATCAGTCCACTGCTAAGAGTAGTACATTTGTGATGATGGAGATGACTGATTTGTAGGTCAGTTCTAAGCATTCCAAGTTTAGGAGTACTCTTCAGTCTGAAGATTTCACCCCACTACCTAAAGAATCATCACCTAAAAACACTGAAAAGATCAAAGATGCCAAAACTGGGCAGGTAGGTCTGAATCTGATGCCATGAAAAACACTCAGAAATTATGCAATGTTAATTGCTTCTCATCTTTTCGGCTGAGATCAAGTGTAGAAATCTTGTGATTTTTGCCTCCCCCATCAGGATCCCTGAGGAAAGAGATGGTATCCATTTTCAAATTAAAATCCATGGCTCAAAACTTGCTCCTGTGGTTTAATCCCCACCTCAGTGTTTATTTGTGTAGATGCAACCTAAATGACCTGATTTATTTCTTATTCATTTCATTTGAACAACTACATAATCATACTACAAGAATAGAGTCTTGAGGAGTTGAAAGGTGAGTGAGAATGTGGGGGAGTTGCAGTTAATTTCAATGTAAGAAGGGCAATTAAATCAAGTATAACTTGGTCAGCAGAACTGCGTGGAGAGATAAGTGACTTATAAATAGGATTTCAAGATGGAAAGGTAAGGACAAAAGTGTCTTCCTGCGACTGCATTCTCAATGATAACTTGATAAAGATGCAAGGGTCCAAAAATTGTGGAGGAGAAAATATCTGGCCTTTAGCCCGATCTAATTACAATAAAAGGATGCAATAAAATGTACCAGAGTGCAAAACTACACATAGAGAATAAAAATTAGAGAAAATTATTCCAGTTCTGAAACAGATACTACAGTATCTGTTCTGAAACAGAGACCACAGTAGGAATTACCACCCAGTTGTTGAAACCTTGTTAAAGCAAAGGAAGCTTAAAAAAATGAGAGAAGATTTTGAATCACAACATGATTCAAATGAA
The DNA here is from genome assembly GCF_001698545.2 of Rhinopithecus bieti. Classification (NCBI taxonomy): domain Eukaryota; kingdom Metazoa; phylum Chordata; class Mammalia; order Primates; family Cercopithecidae; genus Rhinopithecus; species Rhinopithecus bieti. Next base: position 818,458 of record NW_016828776.1, on the reverse strand, counting down.
AGGGGAGTCCAGATACATACAAAAGTTAAAGATCATAATTTCTTTTAACAGAAATGATCATGTGAAGGTATGGCAGAACCTGACAAAGCAGAAAATACAGACTCAGCAGGGTTAATGGAACATGTTTTAAACCAAAGCTCTGGATTTGTCATGGCCCTATAATGTGATTTGAACACAAAAACAACTCTCTTTACATGAGATGCAATGATTATAGAAATGAATTAGATAGGAGCAATGGAAGTTGAAAGCAAGATACGCAGATGAATGCCGGGGATTGTTTTTGTAGTTCAAGGACAAAGCTAACAGTTATACCAGGCTGCTTCATTAAGTCTTTGATACTTAACATGTAAGAATTTTTCTGGCCAACATGGTGAAACCCTGTCTCTACTAAAAATACAAAAATTAGCTGGGCATGGTGGTACACGTCTGTAATCCCAGCTACTGGGGCAGCTGAGCCAGGAGAATGGCTTGAACCCAGGAAGCAGAGGTTGCAGTGAGCCAGGATCATTGACACTGTACTCCAGCCTGGGTGACAGAGCAAGACTCCGTCTCAAAAAAAAAAAAAAAAAAAAATTTTTAGCATCTGCTCTACAGAATGTCAGTTCAGCCTTGTTGGGCTTGGTGAGCCACAGATGTGATTGGGCCATTTGAAGAACAGAAAATAAACCTGAAGGGACCAAAATAAGCATAGTCATGGGAGAGGGTCAGACTGTCCTGGGCAGATGGCGCTGGGGCTAGTGGGTCAGGCTGTCCTACAAAACACATCAATCATAGACTGTTCAGTGCATTAGGACTCTGGAGAGGTTAAAATGCTTTACAGAGGTAGAGTGAACTGCCTACCCCATGAGGCTCAATGTTGAGGCCCAGATAGCTTTGAGAATAGCTGCTGACAGCATCATTCTTTTTCTGTCTGAAGAAAACAATCGTTCACCAAGAGGAGGACTTTCTACTAGCTGCTGGATCTTGAGCCAACTAATTCAGTTTGATCAGTCAAACTTGAACTTGCTTCTGATTTCAGCCATCGCTGATCATATCACCCGGCACTATGCTCTTAGGCCCCCCATTGTCTAACGGAGAGGCTCAATAGAGAGATGCTTAGCTGTACACTCACACTAATATTTCCATTTCCTGTGTCAAAACCCTAAGGAGGCAATTTTACCAATGCAGCATTGTAGGTAGAGATCACAGGGTGTATTAATGTTCCATCCTTTCAGTGCAGAAATTCTGCAAGAGATGCAACATTTGCTGGGACATTTCCAAGAGTAGTTTGACCAGGAGTGAGCTTCCTGTGAGATAGTGGCTGGGCTTATGAACACATTAGCTACCTGTAGTCAAACATTCATTGGCTCTATAAAAACAGCAGCACTACTGAATGTCTTTGAAATCCACAGCCCACTTTGAATTAGCACAAATCTCTAAGAAGTTCTGTTATCTATTTATCTTAATAGAAACATCAATGCATTTATGGCTGAAATTTGATTAAAATTATTTACTTGGGCAATGCTGAGCCAAAAGTCACATCCTCTCACCTCTTCCACTGGGAAGGGAAGTGGAGTTAATGCTTTCAGGACAGGAATAGCATCAATTCGAATAGCACATCTCATACATTGATCCTTCAGAGCTTTGAACAAAGAACAGAATATTAGTCCCCTCATTGCCCAAGGAGGATGTTAACCTGTACCTCTGCAAGAGCGAGGACACCACTAAAGTCACCTTCCCCCGCTGGATGGGGCAGATGCCAACTGTGAACGGGAACTTGGTTAGAGTAAAAGATTCTTTGTCAGGAATGTGGAAATTGTGACATTAGGGACTAACCTGGGCTAGAGGATAAAGCTTCAATGAAATTTGCAAGTTCATTTTGGTTTATATACCTGTTGGAGCTGAGACATTAAATGCAGAAGGCTTTTAATCTAGGTATTTTAAACACTACTTGATACCATGGACTAGTGTCACTCAACAGAGAGTACTTCAAGGACAGAGCTATCTCTGAACCAGAATAAGACCCCAGGAAGGCTGATTCAGCCCAGAGCATTTGGGACAGGGTTATTTTCTTTTGTTTCAACATTCACTTTTGACAGAACTGGCTTTTCTCTTCGCCCCTGCTGGAGAGCTAATAACTTCCTTCACGTTTGCCTTACTCCATTTCCCCCCTCCACCCACCCAGGCTAGTGCAGCTGACTCAATATGCAGGAATGTCATGCACTTTATTTACATTTATTTCTGTAGGTCATTTGCCATCAAGATAGCTAGAGAGACATAATAAGTAATTAAACACAGCAACAGATCAGGTAGGTTAGCGTACAAAACAAAACAAAACAAAACAAAAAACCCCAACAACAACATAGAATAAATAGCCACAAAGTGCAGGCTCAGTATTCAGGATTAGAGTAAGACACAGGCAATACAAAAAGAAGATTATAGCCAAACCCTCTCCTGTCTCAGGCAGAGCTATTTGTTCCTGAGATTTCTAAAGATGCACTCAATTCCTGCACACATTTGAGAGTTCCATAACTGTGGCTGACATTGAAAATAAATAATCCAAATCAGCTTGGCCATATTAACTCTGAAATCCACTTTACTAGTGAGATAGAATTTACTTCAGGCCATCTAGGTCAATAGGCTTGGAGAGGGAATTCCAAAGATGAAGGCCCTTCATAGAAAATGCTCAGCCTTCAGACCTGTGTAGTTCTAAATCAGAGAGCTTGGCACCTCCAAGCCCTCCAGCTGCTGTGAGGGCAAACCCAGGAAAGAGGTGGTCATTGCATATAACCTAAATCCCCTCTCTGCTGCCTCTCCCTCAACCCCTGAAACAGAATGCTGTTGAGGTCTGCTACGTTGATTCCCCTGAAAGCAAAGAGGCAACTCATGAGGTATGGAAGCCTGGAGGGAACAAAGGCAAGTGTGAACGTGTGTGAGCTCATACTTTGGTATGATGAAAAGTAGGTACTCTTCAAAAGGTCTGCTCTGTGGCAGAGGGGCTCGTTACTGAGAGCAGAACCGCACTGCCCACACAAAGGCAGGTGGGGAGGGAAGGGGCTCACTGAAGTTAGAATACAGACAATATGGAACCAAAGATCGTTGAATCTTAAAATCCGCCTGTTACAAGCAGTCATTTAAAGCTGTTGGTAAGTGCAAAGATCAAAGAATAGACGTGGCTGGAAGATATGTTTTTCTGTTTACTGTCCCCAGGTAGCTTATGAAAATGATCATTGAACAAAAATAAATCAAAGTAAAATGAGTCTGTGGTAAGGCAAAATAATGCCCTTCCCCCAAAGATGTCCATATTCTAATCCCAGGAACCTGTGAATACGTTAGGCTACGTGGCAAAGGAAATCAACGATGCAGCTGGAATGAAGTTTGCTACTCCGCTCAACCTAAATGAGGAAGAATATTATGGAGTATTCTTGTGGGTGCAATATAATCACAAGAGTCCTTCAAAGTAGAGGAGGGAGGAGAGGTGAGAGTAGTGTGTTGTGAGAAGAACTCAGCCTGCTGTTGCTAGCTGTGAAGATGCAGGGAAAAGACCACAAGCCAAGAACTATAGGAAACCTCTGGAAGCTGGAATGGGCAAAGAAACAGAATCTCCCTTAGAGCCTCCAGAAAGATATGCAGCCCTGTGACACCTTGATTTTAGTCCATTGAGACATGCGATGAACAAGTGTCAGATGATAAATTCGTGTTGTTTTAAGCCATTAGGTTGGAGGTAATTTGTTACAGCAGAAATAGGAAACTAATTCAGAACTCAACAATCCACTTGACATGGAAATGTGAAGTTTTTGCATTAGGCTTTGTCTTGAGTCATGATCACCAGGAAATCAACAAACACTTGGGAAAAAGAAAATGGAATTCCTTGCTTAAGTTGAAGACATGCTACTGTTTCTGCCTGGCTAGCTAGCTAGCATCCTAGTTCATCTCCTGCATTTTATATGGTACCCTGTTGGGGATGAGAACAACATTTAGCAATTATTAGGAGAACATGTTTCCAGCACATTGTCAATCCCAACACTACTGGGTTGATCTTAATGAAAGACTTGTTAAGTGATCGGTCATGTAGCTAAAGACAATTTAACCAAAAAACCGGCAAAGGGATGGGCAGTCACCTGTCATGTCGTGTTTTCTGAATGCCTAAAGGCCAGCTGTTGAAAGATATTTCTCTCTGAATGCCAGGGGAAAAAAAGGAAAAAAAAAAAAAAAAAAAAAAAAGATGGTCCTGCTTTACTCTGATATGCTTCGCTGCATTCAAGTTCATTCAAAACCAGTGCTAGAATTAGAAAAGAATTCCAGAACATGGAAAGCGTTTTTCCAAATCACCAACACATTCACCCGAGAATTAAAAACTAAATTAACTTTGGGTAGAGAGGTGAAAATGGGCAAATATACCTGAGGTCATACATACAATGGGACCCTGCTTTTCTTTTAAATTGAGTGACAGTTCATGTCGACTACAAAAATTAGGCTTTGATGCATCGATCTCATATGTTTTTAAAGATAATAGGTGTGCACAGTTTCCGGCACATGGCTATTCTTTATCAGTATCCCTTTATAGGATGAAACTACTAGACAGAAGAGGGCAGGCTAGAAAGAGAGACATTCGTGGTCTAAGGTGGGATTTGTTGGAGACATTGCCTCTTTGATTTGCACCCAAAAGATTCTTACCACCTGGTGGCCCTCTTATGTTTTCAACAAGTGGCTAATGGGAATGGGCGGCGCTAACTGAACTTCAGGACTGGAGAGGAGCTAGTGGGTGAGCCCTGGGGCGTGGTCTCCTCTGAATGAGCAAGCACATTTTCAACACAATTGGCTGCTTAATCGTGTGTTGCAAACTTGGCTGATGTATTTGGATGTGTAAGCAATTATGTTTCTGCTAAAAGCCTTGGTTGGTAATGCTTTTGCTCTCCATTTCTTACAACTGAACTAACAGAGGGAAGAAATTGGTATGGAAATTATTTTCGATATGTTTTGTGTTGCTTTTTAACTTTTCTTTTCAAACATTTTTCAATCAAGCTGGCCGACTAACTGATCCAAGATTTGTTATACCTGCAAACACCATACAAAGTAGAAAACAAAAAGAAAAAGAAACATAAAGGATAATAAAAGTAGTTTTAGTAATAGAAAAATTTCTGATGAAAAGGCCTACTTGCTTGCATTAAACCACATCATTTAAATGTTATTAATTTTACTGAGCACCTCTCTGTATGGGGCACAGTGTAAGCTGAGAATTGAGAATGACTAAGGCATATGCCTCCTGACTTCAAGAAATTCTCTTCAGGCTGGGCACAGTGGCTCACACCTGTAATCCCAGCACTTTGGGAGGCCAAGGCGAGTGGATCACCTGAGGTCAGGAGTTTGAGACCAGCCTGATCAACATGGTGAAACCCCATCTCTACTAAAAGTACAAAAAAAATGAGCTGGGTGTAGTGGCGGGCGCCTGTAGTCCCAATTACTCAGGAAGCTGAGGCAGGAGAATCGCTTGACGCAGAGGGCAGAGATTGCAGTGAGCCAAAATCACGCAATTGCACTAGAGCCTGGGCAACAAGAGTGTAACTCCGTCTCAAAAAAATAAAATTAAATTAAAAAAAATACCTATTCAAGTAGGCGTTTGGCAGATATTGGCTTAATGTCTGACTCACCTGAGGTTTCATGAGATGAGACTCTTCTCCAAAAGAGCACAGTAACTGTAACTGTAAACCACAGACGGAATATTTTGCTTTTCAATAATCCTATCACAGCCTCCACTAAGATTTCCCCATCTATTACATTATGCTGCTAATTAATTTCAAAACGACTACAAGTTGTTTCATTAGGGGCTAAAAAACAACACTCAAACTGTTGCCTCAAATAGTCTGGGAAATTAGGCAGACCAAAAAGAAATCGGCAAATTTTAAAACAGCCATATTTGTCATAAAAATATGGAATTGTAGACCTCTGAAAACACGTTTTTGCAGTTGCTTCCTGCAGATATTGCACATAATGTTTCTGTAATTCTGGTAACTTTAGCACTTCAGAATTTCAAGTTCAACTGAGAATTCATTATCATTCCTTCATTAAAATGTCTCCATGTGCAAAACCAAACTGACACTTCGTGTGCAAGCAGTAAGATCTGAATTTGAATTCTAGCTCCTTTGCTTACTAATTCTGTGATGTCACTGTAGCCCTTTCCAACTCTCGCTTACTTCCACTGATAAATGGGGAGATCTCTTATATCCCAGGACAATTATGAGCATCAAATAAAACACATACGAGAACTTGCCTAAGGTAGTGCCTCAGCGTAGAGAGAATCTCAGTAAGAATTAAGAGTTGAGGTCAGTACTGAAAGTAAGTTTTGCAAAGTATATTTGTCAACTCTGTCAAGGAGACTTTAAGCGGCTTTCCATTACAGTGGAGGTTTAATATTGAAGGCAGTTGTATTCTTAATTCCTTGAGTGTTCAGCATTTAAGTGTATGTTTTACCTTATTGAGAGCTGATAAGATGATGTTGCCTTGCACAACCTGGAGAACATTCTGGCACTTTCTACATATGCCTGACTTTGAAGTTTGGAGTAGTCAGTGAAAATAATAATATAATCTTTAACATGCACTGTCACAGTTTGCAAATGAACACATCCAATGAGCTTGGAGTTTTACTTTCTCTGAAATTCTTCGCAGTTGAGTCAATTATTGGTAATTAAAATGATCATGCAGTTCTTAAGCTCTATAGTGTTTTTATTCTGCTGGGGTTCGCCTATACTATTCAGAACACAGAAATCAACAGAGCAAGTGCTCATGCAGATTTATCTCTTATTTCCAATGCAAGACACTGTGGCTAACCCTTTAGGTTGGCCTTATCACATCCAATTCTTCCTTTTGAATAAGGATAATAACATACATAACCAGGAATTGGGCAGCAGCAGTTTGAATTTTACCTGGATGACCTGGACTGAAAGCCCAGGATACAACAGAGGTTGGTAGGTGACACACTGCTGATTGATAATCCAGGTATAGACATAGACTGTGAGACCAAAGGGCAATATTAAGCCTAGAAAATCATTCTTAGGGACAGCAGAGATATGACCTCAACCCCATAAACAGAGGCAGAGTGGGAAAAGACATGGGCAAAAATGAAAACCAACAGGGCTTATTGCAGGTATCAGAGCAACCAGAAGGTGGGGCAAAACCGGGGAAATTTGGAAATAAAGGCTGACAACCACAGAGGGGGCAGTCATCCAGTGAGATTCAGACCCTCTGAGGAATTGACCTGTGGCAAAGCCAGAAGACTGCTGAAGACATTTTCCTTATTTATTTATTTTTTCCCACACGAGACCATGTGTACGGGAAAGGGTGAGAGGTCTGATGGGTCACTGAGACAAAGAGCTTTGAAGTGAAAAGCTGGTATGTCCTGTGACAAGGGGCTCTGGGATTCCACTAACTGCTGGTACATAAAGCGGGGGTAACCACTGATTGTCTGAGCTGGGTTCTTGCATGGGCTCTCTTTTATTTCCTTCCACAACTGGCACCTCCCTTAGGAATCTCTGTTATAGTTAATATCTCCAGTGTGCTCCTCCTACAGAACGTCCAAATTGAAGTTCTTCGTGAGATTGGTAAAGGGATGCTGAAAGAATGGGGTGGGTCCTGCCTTCTCATCTGAAGCCTCGTAGGGGGGCTTTCAGGGACAATGCCAAGAACTTCTGAATGTGTTTCCTCAAGGTGGGAGACCAAAAGGTCTGGTGCCAGCCTCACAACTCACAAAGGTAACGCTGCCTGTGGACTCAAGCCTGACTCCTTACTGGGAGAGCCATCCTAACAAAGAGATCATTGCTTTGCTGCCAAAGGTGGGATGAGCCTGCTGACCAATGTCTGTGACACATATGGATATAAGAATATTTTCCATACACCAAATCTGGGCTACTATAATGCAAATATAAGGTAAACACACCTAACAGCAATAACTTAAGCATCTCTTAGGATGAGACTGTATGCCTGATATGCCTGAATGTATGTTCCAACCAAAAGAGTCTGGAGTTTGCCAACCCAGAGATATGTTGTCTGTGAGGAAAATCTGAGCTCCGGCTCATCCGGTGGAAGGGTCATTATATTAGTCAGTTTTCACACTGCTATTAATATAAAGATATTATCCAAGAAAGAAAGAGGTTTAATTGACTCACAGTTTCACATGGCTGGTGGCTCAGGAAACTTTCTCTCATGGCGGAAGGCGAAGCAGGCACCTTCTTCACAAGGTGGCAGGAGAGAAGTGAGTGAGGGTGCAGGAAAAAGTACCATTTATAAAACCATCAGATCTCCTGAGAACTCACTCATTATCATGAGAACAGCATGGGGGAAACCGCCACGGGGATTACAGGTCCCTCCTTTGACATGTAGGAATTACAACTCAAGATGAGATTTGGGTTGGGACAGAGAGTCAAACCATATCAGCCATATGGGGGATTGAAGCCCTGAGTTTTGGGTTGAATGCAGGTTGCCAGCTGGAGGTCGTTAAGGGAAGGATGTTAAGTGAGTATGCTAGATAAACTGCATGCCGTTTGCAAGTGGTTGTTTTTCTTCTGCCCAACCAGCTGCCACTGGGCCATATGTAAGGCAGATATATTGTCCAGCCCTTACCATTGGACCATTTCTGTATGTGAGGTGGTTTTCCTGCCCAGCCTGCTGCCACTGGACTCTCTTCTCTGTATGTAAGTCTCTAATAAAATCCCGTGTCTTGTTTGCTGGTTCTGGATCTCTTCTTCAGCCTCCTAAACCTGGCAATTTCCCTACTGAGGTCAATAGGGATTTCGCACAACAGCAAGAGAGCCAAAGTAGAATTGCTGAGGGCCTGCCTGATCATGGAGGAAGAAGCTGGAGAAAGAACGCATGTAGCCTTGGTTGAAGGAGCAGCCAGTAACCACTTTGATTAGGGAGGGGTATTTTGTTTTTTGTTTTGTTTGAAAAGAAACTACAGAAGGGAGGTCCAATTGGGGATATCCCAAGACTCCCCAAAGACCCTTCTATAAACTAAATGTTTGTGTTCCCCTAAATCCATATGTTGAGATCCTAACCCCCAATGTGATGGTGTTAGGAAATGAGGCCCTTGGGAGGTAATTAGGTCGTAAGGGTGGACACCTCATGAATAGGATTAGTGTCCTTATAAAAGAGAAGACCTCAGAGACCTCTATCACCCTTTCTGCCATGTAAGAACATAGCAAAAAGACAGCTGTCTGTGAACTAAGAAGAGGGCATTCCCTAGAACCAAATCTGCTGGTACCTTGATCTTGGACTTCTGAGGCACCAGAACTGCAGGAAAAGAGTTTCTGTTGTTTATAAGGTACCCAGCCTATAATAGTTGATTACAGCAGCCCAAACAGGCAGGTCTCAGAAGAGAATTAGTCAACTTTAATTATCAGCTAGGCCCAGAATAAAACCTCAAAAGCAAATAAGAACTGTGCCTCTTGCCTTTCTGTCCCCACCCTTTCAACAACCTCTCCCCTCACCTATTTTGGTCTTGCTGACCAGCAGAGGCAGCTATGAGTGGGAGGCAAGCAGAGAACCTTGGTAGGAGAAAGTGGCCACAGTCCTTACAGCATAGCAGCAGGGCTACAGAGAGCAGGTGTGAGCTGGAGGAGGCCAGAGGTTATTATGCAAAGTCAAGGTCAGAGTTCTAACTAAAACCTGGGACTCTGTGCTAAATGTCAAATTGTGATATTTTCTTCCCTGAAGTGATGATAGAAATTGCCAGAAATTGAGTAAGTAAGCCATGGCACTGGTCCAAATTCTTATCTGGTGCAGATAGTTGCCCAGCTAAATAAAGCTCAGAAAGACTAAGAGACCAAAATGATCTGCTTCTTGAGTCTATTCTTCAGGATATCCTTGTTCGGCTTACATCTTATAAACACAGCCATCCTAGTCAGAAATCAGGGAGCCGCCCAAGTTCTCCCTTTTGCTCATCATCCTCCATCACTCTACCATCAAAACCTATAGATTTTACTCGCTAAATATATTTTAATCCATCCCCACTGCTTCCTCCCAAGCTGTGTCTTAGTTGAGGTCATCATCAAATGCATCTGGACTACTGCATGCCCCCTTCCCGACTTCACTAGATCTGAGCCACTGGTCTCAGCCTCTGTCTCCATTAAATATGCTTGGGGGGTATATAAATGGTCAATATATCTAAGCCATTATTCTAATCAGTCATTTTTATTCATGCTTTAAGGTTTGGCTCAATAGTCATCTCCAAGAAGCCCAAACAAGGCCCATACTACTGGCTGACTCCACCTACCTACTCTGTGCATAACTCTACCTTTGTTGGAATATCAATATATATACCTATGTCACTCACAACTCCAAATTTTTCAAGGGCAAGAAGTCTTCATTTTAGTATGACTGACTTTTAGTCAATTATCTATCACACAGTAGATCCTTAATAAAAGTTTCCAAGACTGATTAAACCTCCTATGTTAAGAATAAAGTTAAACAATAAATAATAAAATTATACAGTAATAAATTTATTTTTAAATTACTTATTCTGCATTTGCAGCTCCCAGCATTTGTGCAGGTAGACCAGAAGTCACTGTAGGAAATTTAATGAGACCATCTTGGGTCATGCTTTGTTATTGCCCATTGTGAGCACCATGTTATCAACGGCATTTTACCATTGTCAGGGTGTTTGCAGAAATGCCATTCAGATGTCTTCGAGGTAGGGAAATTACATGTTCCTTCCCAACAACCTCTCTGCCCTGGTAAGATGGGTATTATAATGAAAGTAAGTTTTACACCAAAGTCTGCCACAAGTACATACCTTTATTTATTATTAGATACAGTAATATTTACTAACCAGTTCTTGTAAGATCAGGCATGTTATTACTCTTACCTTTTAGGCACTCTGAAAAGAGCCAGTCATTAGGTTTACTCAGAAGACAGGATCAGTTAATCTACTAGAATCAGGCCAGAAATTCGTCTTAGTTCTTTTGGGCTGTTATAACAAAATGCCTTGGACTGGGTAGTTTATAAACAACAGAAATTCATTTCCCACAGTTCTGGATATGAGGAAGTCCATGATTAAGGCACCAGTAGATTCAGTGTCTGATGAGGGACTGCTTCTTGGTTCACAGACAGTGCTTTCTTGCTGTGTCCTCACATGGTAGAAAGGGTGAGCTACCTCTCTGGGGCCTCTTTGATAAGGGCACTAATCCCATTTATGAGGGCTCAACCCTCATGACCTAGTCACCTCCCCAAAGACCCTATTTCCTAATACCATTACCTTGGGGATTAGAATTTCAACATACGAATTTTAGGGTGACATAAACATTTAGATCATAACAACAATCTTCTGGTAAGTGTTACAGAGGATCAAATGGAGTTGGAGTCAATCTAAAGATGCTACACTGCTGGCCTGCCCTCTTCAAGGGCAGAAGAACCTGCATTTTTTTTCTCTAATCAGTTTCACATTTTTTTGATCCTCCTCTAAAGCATCAATATTACACATTTTTAATTCTATTCCTTCAATTAATAAAAGTTCTTCCTATTCATTTTGCTAATGAGCAAACCTTCTGGAGAAGATTTAGCTAATGTTATGTCAAGTGTTTGTCAAAACCACCTCCGGAAAGAAGAGTCCTGATTAACCTCTTCCAAAGCTTCCCGGGCATCCTTGGAGTATTGTTATTAAATAAGAAACTTAAAATAGTATCTGGCACCTAGGATCTCATAAAATTAATTTACACACACATATTATAAACCATGTTATCTATACTAGAGAGCTTTAAAATAAATTACAGATACGATAACTGAAGTATAGCAAGAAAAGTCTTAAAAGAATAATTTTGGTCTATAGTTTGCTGTTACATTTTTCCTTTCCTCCATTCAACCAGAGGAATCCACACTGCTTGAGGTAGAGTTAGGATTGCTGTGGCAGCAATTCTAAAGAGATAAAAAAGAGCCAGAATTTTCCATTGGCTTCCCAAGTGGACTCTTGAAAAGCAAAAGGGAAAGCCCAGCTAAGCATAGTTGCTGTAGGCCACAGAATTAGAATGAAAGATAATCACAGGCAGAGATCAATGGGCCACACGACCACGTATGGAAAAGAGGAGGCAATGGGGCTGCATTTTCTTCAACCTAATTTCCATTTGTATCCTTTTTCTTTATGATTAGTAAATGTATCACCCTACTGTCAGTTGGCAAACAACCCAAGAGTTGGGTATATTTAATGAGACCAAACCAAATAATATTGGAAATAAAGAACAATGAAGAAGAAAGTGAATGACTTTTTGATATACAAAAGTTGGATTCTATGCAAGAAAGTTTCTGATGACTACATTTTAAAAAGGTTGTGTATTTCTTCCTTCATTTAAAAATAACAACAATGATGCTAACACTTATGGAGCAATTCCTATGTGCCAGGAATTTGTCCCAGTACTTATGAACTTATGATCCTTTTATACTAATTGGGATGCAGCTCCTTGAGGGTAGGCCTTTCTTTCTATTGGTCTTTGTTCACTCTTATGCTTGCCAGGGCCTATGGAAGGATCTGGTTTGTCATCAACACCAAATAAATATTTGTCGAATATTTGTAAGTCAGTTTTACTTTGTAAGTTTTTATTTGTAAGTCAGTTTACTTCACTTACTGTGAAGTAGATATTCTCATCACCCCATCCTGCAGTTAAAAAATCTGAACTACCGAATTCGGAAGTCCTCAGGTTTTTACAGATGGATTCAGAATCTACCCAGGCCAGTGTGCCATGATTTTTCCTCCTCCTGCCTTCATTTCTTATCCCTTTCCTTGATCTAGTTCTTTCTCTCTCACACAGCACTTTCAATGCAAAGAGGCACAGCCAGTTACTATGACCCATAGCTGCACAGCCAATTAGTAGTGAAATAGCTCAGAAACCAGGATTTGTGATTCTAAACCATCCAGTCTCCTCATTCCAACTCAGCTTCTCTCAATCAGAACAAATAACTCATTATTTATTGAAGTTAGATATTGATTAGCTCTCAAAAGCTGCACACATTTGCTTTCTTTTTACCTTTTGAAAAAAAAATAATTTCTTAGATCATGATTACAGAATTTAGCTATCAGGTTTAGATTTTTAAGAAGTGAATCAGATGATGTTGAAGCTGAAAGGGACCTTCAAGGACATCTGTTGAAACACTATTTTTTCTACACAAATGAGCAAACTGTGACACGGAATAATCTGTTCAAGGCAACCCACTGAATCAGTGAAAGAATCACAGTAGAAGCTAAGTCTCCAGAGACCTAGTTCAATGCCTTCCATACCCATGTACTAGACTTGCTTCCTTGATTCAATTATATACCATTTTTAGAATAAGACATGTTAACTTGGATGAGACCAATTTTTTTCTACCCAGTATGCGTTTTTCAAAAAGTGGCAATAGGAGAAATTCTATGGCAGTTCGCTACCTACCCTGTAGGCCTGAAACTTCCTTTAAGTTCCCCTGCTACATTTGCTTGTTTTGTTGTTTAGGATTTTGTGACTGTTTCTCTTTAGGTCCTACACAATTCCTGATTCTTAGAGCAGACTCTCATTCCACAGTTCTAACCCCTATAATGAACATGAGAAATGTAATCCCAGCTAGGGAGATGAAGAATTTTAAGAGGTCTTCTTTTTTTTTTCTTTTTTTGAGACAGAGTCTCACTCTGTCACCCAGGCTGGAGTGCAGTGGCACAATCTCGGCTCACTGCAACCTCTGCCACCTAGGGTCAAGCAATTTTCCTGCCTCAGCCTCCCAGGTAGTTGGGATTACAGGCACCCACCACCATGCCCAGCTAATTTTGTTGTTGTTGTTGTATTTTTAGTAGAGTCGGAGTTTCACCATGTTGGCCAGTCTGGTCTCAAGCTCCTACCCTCAGGTGATCCACCCGCCTCAGCCTCCCAAAGTGCTGGGATTACAGGTGTGAACCACTGCGCCTGGCCAAGAGGTCTTCTAATATTAACTCCTGAAGTTTAATTCCTGAATATACCAACTACGTGTTTGGGCAGCTATGTGTTGGAATCAAACTCCTAATCCAATATGTTTCAAGGAAACAAATCCTTGCCAACCCTTGACCTAACCTAACACTGCCTAACCAGCCTGAGGAGCCCATGGCTCCATGGAGGAAGGGTGAAAAGCAAGAAAAGAGTCAAGGAAGGCTGAGGGGGACGTTAGCATCCACTCTCAAGACAATTGTGGTGCATAGTCAGAAATTCCTCTTATACACATTTGCCCTAGAACAGTACAGAAAGAGACTTAAAGTGAGCTGCTTCTGTCGGTTGGACTTGGACGTACTTGTCAGTATTGGTTTCTTGTTGGAGAGGAATCTGTGTTCCTCAGGGCTTAATAATAGGCACAGGTGAGACATTGGCTGACTTAAATGACTGAGACATTTGACAAGAGGGTGGTGATAACGATGGTGAAGGGAGAAGGTGGAAGGACTGTCACTCAACATCTGAAACATGATGCTAAATAAGAAAAGCACTTTCACCCCTTTTAAGTTGAGAAAGAGATAGAGATAGCATGTTGGTGTCATAGTAGTTTTTCAAAGGTTATTACCAGCTAAGGGTGTTTCCTCTACCTAGAACTAATCAAGTTATCTTTAGATCCAGCCCAGCCTTGAAGAGAACGGAAGCCAAGCTCTTAAGCATCAGAGAAGGTTTGAGGCTGTGATAACCTGAAAGAGTAAGTCCAATGAGAGGGAGAGTGAGCTTTATCTTTATGACAAAATGGGTAACATCAGTTTTGTCTTGCAACTGTTGGCCACAAAATGTCTTTGTCAAAATGCAATTTAACACAATGGCAGGAAGCAGACTCTTCTATTCCAGGAAGAAACACTGGTAGCACAGGTGGTGCAGGATCTTTTCAGAAGGGGTGACCCCATGGTGGCAGTCTTCCCAGAGACTCCAGTAGTGATGGAGGGGTGGCATCAGCAGGCAGTGGGGATCCCAGCTGTAGCTGCACGGGTAGCAGCAGGCAGCACAGGGAGAGTAGGGGAGGCTGCGCTGCTGAGGAGGGATTGGCATGGCTGGCTGCGGGATGCTGTGAGCTATGCCACGGACCTCACGTGCACAGGAATGAGGGTTTCAGGAACCAGGATTCTGGGAGTTTGAGTAGCAGGGATTGTATCCAGAGGTTACTGCTTGGACAACTATTCATGTCATCTACCTCTCCATCCAAGCAGGATCTAAGAAACATAGTTAGATAAACACGGCCATATTCCAACTGAGACTCTTCATTAAGGGAGGGTTTCAGGGGTTCTCACCCCAGGTCTCTTCATTTAGTACTAGAGAAGGGGAAACTGTTTGAACTGGAACTATTTACACTAAAGATTTTGAGAAAGACATAGCTTTCTCCCAAAGTTCACTTTTATATGGCAAAAGAGATCGCACACTGATCCAAAGGCTTGGCTAGAAATTAGTGAATAAGAAATCTGTCTTATAACTCAAAGAGGTTGAACTTCAGTTTTCCCTGAAAGAACCTCCTGGATGCAACTTAGCAGGTGTCTCAGCTCCCTAAGAATGGAGTACTTTTAGATAGTCCCTGAGTACCTATCAAGTGTAGTAACATTGAGGTTTTTATGTGTAACAGAAATTCACCAAATGGAAAATGTACACTTTCCGCATGTGTTCTTTTAGTACCTAATATGCCAATCTGAAATTATTCCCAGCTCATAGACCCTATCCACTGATAACCCTCTGTTCTCATTGACATCAAAAAAACAAACATGGATTGGAAAATCAGTGGACCTCCTGTCTTACTCCCTTTCCTGTCCCCATGGCAGAAGTCACGAGTAGATGATGGCACATTTTTCTTGTATAGTGAGGGTGTGACCTCAGAACCCATCATCAGGTATTTACTCAGCCTCTATTATGTGCCAGGCACCCCAGGCAGACACTATGCATCCATGTTAGAGTTGGCAAATGACATGAAACCAGTTTCACAGTTCAGATACAGAGCCTACATTCAATTTTACTTTTCTTAGACCTTGTGTGACTAACACAATCTAGCTTGTTAGTCTCCCATCACCACTCTCTTTCTGTTGAGCTGTAACAGGAAGCCCCTCACACGAAAAAGGGCTCAGTCATGAACATATTGAATTATTCTATACTGTTAGTATCTTCCTAAAAGTCAAAAGGCAAGTGAGGGGATGCATTTTGTGACACAGTGAGAATGCAAAACTTATTGATTTATAGTCTACCTTTTGCATATAATTACAGTGATCTCTAAACAAAAAGTTGCTACCTATTAACCTCCTAATGGGCTTAAATGTAATTGCTTCTAACACCTAAGCTATGAAAAATGAATTCTTCTGTTTAAGCCATAACTTTGGAGTTCTTTGGCACACAACATGAAAATTTTTCCCTCTGATTTTGATTAGATACTTTGCAATAAGCCTTCATAAGTCACTTAAATTCTGCCAAAGTGCTTGAGGCCTCTTTGGAGGCCTGATCTCAAGGTGATTGTCTCTCAAATTCTATGTATCATATGTACTTTTCAAATGACCCAGTGATTTTTTCTAAAAGCTAGAAATAACAATTTTAGTGTCAAAATGCCCCCCCTTCTAAAATTTTAGGATACTAATACTCAAGACTATTCCTTTAGCAAAATGACAACTATTGACGTGCTCATTATCCAATAATAACAGTTTTAAATTTATGCAGAGGACAAATTAATATTTCCATTTTGTGGTGGAGACTATTTCTAAAATGACGGGATATGTATTGGTGAAATAAATATCGTCAAATAACACAACTATCTGGTTATGCATCACAATGAGTATTAAACAAACCTTCCAAAGTGGTAAATAAGGAGAATATACTTGAGAACTAGGTGTCTCAGACTGGAGACAACCAAAAATGTTGAATTATTGTAGGCAGCTCACATACTATTTTGTGGTTATTGGGAAAACAGTGGTATCTGTAAAATGATTTTAAAATTCATGTTTTATTATTTGCAATCTTTTTTTTAAAATTAACTTTGAAATTAACTGATTTCTATTATCAGAGAGTCCAAAACTATAAACAAATGCATGGCATTGCTAGCAAGCATTTGATATTATTGTAAGACTTTCAACATCTAGGTTTAATATTTGCCGGTGAAATACTGAGCCTCAACCCTATTGAGGCTGGGTTGACTTGGTTTCTTGTGGATTAACTGTATAGGAGCTCCTTTCTTTGGTGAAGGGCATTAAATAAAACGTTTAAATACTAGTGCACAGTTCAACTCCAAGGACTCTCTCGATGCTCACCCAGATTTTCCTTAGCTTTTGTTCTCCGAAAAGCTTATTTTTTTGGCTTATGGAAGATGTGTGAATTTATGATCATAATAACTTTATATTAGAAGTGTCTCTTCAAAATTTTATGACTTTTCCCTGAGTCTTCTCCTGAGATTCTCCCCTCCCCCCAGCACATTTGAGAAAAGAGGATTGGTAATTTTAAAATGTTGCATTTTCTATAGCATTCTATCAGTACACTTAAAGGAAAGCGGGGAGGCCAGGTCAGGTGTTCTTCCTACATCACTTCTCATGATGCCAGGGCTGTCCACTGCCTCCACAGGGAGGAAGAGAATGGTGGCCTAGGGGCTTTGCCTCGCATCAGCATCCCTGGATGTTATCATGGGAACCTGCAAGTGGTTCTACACAATTTCCACAGGGCAATAGCAAATTGCTGTTGAACACAAGGAGGATCTACGAGTGACTGAGAAGGGACTCACATAGCTAGTCCACTTTCAAATTGATGACCTCTTCAGTGCTATCATGGTGACATGAAGAGTTGAAAAAATGCATATCATGTCTAGTCATAACAGGAACATTTTATTTAATAATTCTTTTCATTTTTTCTTTCAGTTCATTGTGTCCTCTGGATGTGAATATTCACTGTCAAACCTGTGATCCCAATGATCCTCAAATATGAAAGGAGGGACAGTTTTTATGATGTGGATATTTTAATTTTCTAGAGGAGTGCTGGAAACTAAAAACCCATGAAGTTAGGGGATAAGATCAGCTTCAGCTTTAGAAAAGAGATTGGCTGATATTTATTTAAAGATTTTTAAGTGAACCTTCACAACAGAGTGTGAAACCGATAATGTGTCTGGGAAGCCTAAGGTTCTGTTTTGTTTTCTTCCTGGAGCATGTGTGTAGTGTGAGGCCCATGGTGTTATATCCGGCTCTAAAACAATATGGCCATCACCTATAAGGGTGCGAAATTTCCGAGAAAATTATATAAGACTATTTTTTTTTTTTTTTTTACTATGGCTGGTTCTTTCCATTTATTCAGCGGTCTTGTGCACCACAGTTTCACCTACGCTAGAGGTCGGGCGCGTGGGTCACTCTGGAACATCATGGAGGGTAAAGCAACAATACATCAAAGTTGTGGGCAAGGCCACATTTCTTATTTTCTCTCTTTTTTTTTTTTTTTTATTTTTTTTTTGAGATGGAGTCTCGCTCTTTGGCCGGCGCAGGCTGGAGTGGGCAGTAGGCCGGATCTGCAGCCACTGTCAGCTCCACTGCAGAGCTGCCGACCTCCCGGTTCACGTCATTCGCTCCGTGCCTCAGCCTCCCGAGTAGCTTGGGGCTACAGAAGCCCGCCACCACGCCCGGCTAGTTTTTGTCGTATGGCGGCTAGTTTTTGTATTTTTTAGTAGAGACGGGGTTTCCACCGTCTTAGCCAGGATGTCCTCGATCGCCTGACCTCGTGATCACCCGTCTCCGGCCTCCCAAGTGCGTGGATTTACAGGCTTGCAGCCACCGCCGCCCGGCCATTATTTTCTCAAAGTTAGCACATATTCTTATATTATCTTGTCCTTGGTGTCTTACAGTTTTCCATCAGTTTAAAAAACAAACAAAAACAAAGAAAAGGAGAAAGAAAAGATAGAGTTTATGTTCTTTTCCTTCACCAGCATTTGAACATTAGGATTTGTCTTAATATCCTTTTATAAAATATTTGAAACAGTAGGGAGTTGGATGCTTAGCTTTCATTACTTGTTCAAGAAAATACTTAAAGTGTGCTTAAAGTGTGACTTGCCATCTGTATTTCTTCTCTGCTTAGTTAGATTTTAAGATGACATCTTTTTTGTGTTTTATTTTAAAATTCAGAAGGAATTAATGACCAAGTTTTTACAAAGCACCTGAATCCTCCATTGATTCAACAACAGAAAATATCTGGGTAACAAGTGTTTTACACTACAGGATCACAAGAGTTTGAATTTAGGTTTAAGTACAAAACATCTGACAAATCAGTTTTACTCATTTCTTGTTATTCCTAATCTGTAAATTGTTCTCCTTATATTAAAGTATAGAAAATGCTCAGACTGGATTCACATCTGTTATATAGCCTTTAGTAAGTTAACAAAATACACTGGACAGGATACATTGGTAATCATTTACTTTCAACAATTGATAGAGAAAAAAAATGTAATGTTCAAGGACATTAATCTCACGTCTATACTTCTTTTTCAAACCATTTTTTAATCCTGTGGAAAGTCCTTTAGTCAAGGTACCCTTTCACTAGGATGACAGAAAATATTGTTATGCATAAAAAAAATTCTCAACAGATTGATTATCCTTTTACTTTTGATTATGAGGAGATTTAGAAGTTAGGTTAAAGTAAGCGAAATTTTCTAACGCGGGGCCCTATCTTGCCTGTTTTTTTACATCAAATTGTGGGTCTGGAACAGATCCCTAATATCCTAAAAAGCATTTCCTTGGAAGCTACTTACCTATCTCCAACACATTCCTCTAATCCATGGCTGGATGCTGTGGGTGTGACTGACATTTAGAGGCAAAACAAAAAAAGATGATAAAGCAAAAATGTCATAAAGTTAAAAAGAGTAATCATGTTTTCCCCTGGCATTTTTTAATGGTCAGAATTTATAATGTCAAATTGTATCAGAATAAAAACACGAAAACATGAGATGAGTGTGTGGGGAAGCAATTTGGAACCTGAAGACAGTTTTTAATGGAATGCATTTGACAAGCAGCCTCCATCTTTATTGACTACATTTGAGTATGGTCTGGTTTATGAATCCCCAATCCCTAAGAAAATAATTTTAAACAAATTGTGGGACATGTGTACACAAATTTATGACTTGGCTCTGGCATGGAAGAATGGTCTCTCCGAAAGAATAAAATCCTAGTGGTTATAAATGGGTCAAAAAGAATTAGATTTTTTTATTTATACTTCAGAAATGTAATCAAGTGAATGAAATGGTTTCATATACATTTTTACATCCAACAGCAGTGACACACTGTTCATACATTAATTCTATAGTAAAATGTACATCCTTCTTTTTTGCTAAGATATGCCAAGTGTTCATGGACAAAAAAAAACCTTTCATTGCAACCTGAACTAGTGAAATAACAAGGGTAAGCCATGTTCCTTTCAATAGCTTTATAGACTTAATAAAGCTATTGTCCAAATGTGTGTTAATACTGGCATGTGTAAGATGAAGTCTCAAAATTCTCAAAAATGTAAATGTCCAACTTGAAAACTTTACAAAATGTATTGGATTTTGCGACTGAATCTGCCCAGGGACATTAAAGTCCAGGATGGTTTATTTAAGTGTACTTCTGTAGCTCTATTCCTAGCTGACTATTCTTCGATTCCCTAATCACAAAGAAATGCATTCTTATGAAGTTAAGCAGCTGTAGACACAGAATGCTGATGACATTTTCTCCATATCTGAGTTATCTAAAGAAAACCCAGTTAGTGGTAATTCTACCAAATACTTGTAACATTCACATAAAATTTTAATTGATTTTCAAATAGTACAACTGTGCCACGAATCCAACCACATGGAATATAAGCCTTAAGCCCACTAGGTTTAAGCAATTGTGTCTTTGTAGACTAAAACTATGTAAAATAAAATCTGATAACTCCCTGGTGTTAGAGGTAGACAGTTTTCTTTCAAATCCTAGGTTTGGTCCTTTATTTTATTCAGCAGTGAAAGCCATGAATACAGAACGAATAACAGCTGTTACAATTCTCAACCATGACTTCTAACGTCAGAGAATTCAAAGTATGAACATAGTACACAGTAATGAAAAGTATCAAAAATTAGTTTACCTCAAAAAAGATAAATAAAACAGGTATATTCCACCAATACATAAACAGATGTTTGTGCTACAGTTTAAAATTTGCTGTATACAAAAGATCATAGTCCCCATAATCAGCTTATGATAGAAGCAAGAATACATGAGCCATTTAAATTGTCAGACATTATGCTTTATAAGGTATGCACAGAAGTTCAAGCAATAAATACATACATTAGTTCAAAGCCTTACAATAGCTACGCAAAGCAGATGCAGAAAAGCAGATTTGCTATTACTAGCAAGCAATGATACAAGAGTAAAAATTCATGAAATGCATTAAAGCAACATTTTTCTTAGAAAAGTCTGGTCATTTATGGGTCCACCAACATTTTTACATAATATGCACAATTATCAAAATACAGACCAAGCATTTCAGAAAACTCCAAAAAACCTAAAATCTATTTTCAAAGCAATTGCAGTTTTGGAGGTTTTTCTGGTATAATGTGCAAGCAGCTATTTTTTAAAATTGTATTCATATAAAACCCATGCAAAACTCTACAGGTATATGCATTCTGTGGCTGAGACTTCCTTTCAAAAGTTTTCTAACTGAGGTATGCATACTTTAGCATTGTAGTCTTAGGCCACCCTCCTGATGGTACAACTCTCGCACTTACTTCCAGTCCATCAAAGCCTTTTGAACATGTACCTGAAAAGACCCATTTTTCCTTTCAGATAATCCTTACAGTAGGATCCTAGATGACTGAAAACCATCTTTCACCATACCCATCTTTCTTTTAATACCATATTGTAAACTTCCGGTTCATTGATCATGACCCAAAGACAAACATAATGAAAAGTAGCAGTTACTGTGACGTTCTCACGTTTCATGCAATCTGCCATAATTGTTCTAATTTTTTTCTTTTTTTTTTTCTTTTTTTTTTTTTTTGCAGAGGTAGAAGCTTTCAGAAAGCCTTTTGGGTAAGTGGGAAAACCCTTTTGAAAGCCGTTATGTCCTTTTATTTGGTGTGATAGATGACTGGGTATCTCTCTAACTCTATTTGCTGACTTCAGCAAAGAATCAATGATGAGCTTAGTTTGCAAGAACCGGTTCCATCACATGGAACTGGTACATATGTTAAGCTCTAGCAGCCACCTTCTGTCAAAACTGTTTGTAAAGCAATAACCATAATCAGGTTATGAGGTCCCTTGGTTGGGGGAAAAAGTATTATCAAGACTTGGCACAGCACATGAAAAGCAACACGTTAAGTTTCTAGGTTTTAAGCAAACATCTGACTATGCTATTTTCAACTACACCATTATTCAGTATCATAGTTTTGGGGTTTGGAGTTGTCAAGAAAACCAGCATTCCAACAGTTTGGCCTGTGCAAGTCTTTGAAGGGAGTGTATTGTTAGTGTTAATATCCCGTATAAGCAGAGGCAGAATTATATGTAACTTTGGTTTGACTGAAAATAAATACCATGGACTACAATTGCTATAATCTTTGCTTTCAGTGTAAAAACTCAGCTAGATCACTTTAAAATCAATATGAAATTAATTTTTGGCTTTACTAGACCTTTTATGTTTGGTTCCTACTTTTTGTTTTTTCATTATAACTTAAGACTATAAAAAAATAGTACACAACAAAGATTAAGACCGTACAAGACATCTTCTAACAACATGTATTCACCACTGAAAATAACTGACTGAATGAGGGAAAACAAAAACACAAAGTACTATATATATAACAATATGCAATCTGCATTTGCATCAAGTACATAATCGTTTTGGTCAGTGATCCACATTTGTTGCTTTCTAGCATATCATAACTTCCACTGCAGATTTTGTCCTCACCTCTGTCTTTAATGAAAGCAAATCTTCATTGCATTTAGATGGACTTTTGGCCTCAGAAGATTACTCTGTGACTGAATTAACTTTTTTAGTTGTGGTTTTTGTCATATTTTGTTTCTTTGTTTAGGGCTAAATGAAAAGATCCCAGAGGTCATCAGAAAACAGCAGGTAGTTCATGGAAAAGGTTCCTTTGTACTAATTGAAGTTACAGAAGGCTGACCAAAGCATGTGGCTGCTTCTGTCCTTGAGCTCTTGGCCATGGTTAGAGTTGGCTTTGGTTTGCAGCTGTAGCCTTTGACTGTGTTTGCAGGTAGACAAAGCTTTATCACAAGGAGGTAAAGAGTACAGTTGTAAGATCTATGCAGATATGCAAATGTTTCTATGGTGCTTGCACAGATAATGTTAGCTTAGGATTGCACTTTACATCTTAACACTAACAGCACAGACTGGAAGCCTAAGGTTTTAGATGGTTGCAACAGTCTAATTACTGTGTTTTGTAATAACTAACTTATGTCATTTACAGTTGGTGGCACCAACATAAAAAACTAATGTTCTGTTGTTTAAAATTCAGCTAGATACAAGCAGTGACACTAATTTCTGATACTACTCCTGTGCAAATTAAAAACAATAGCAACAAGTTGAACTTGACCAGCAATTGTTTCTATCATTACAACTACTGAATGCTGGAAAATTCACATTAATGAAACTAACACTATTTTTGGCAGTATATGAGGCGCATTTGCTTTCTACAGGACATGTATCCTCATATTCAGTCATTTCATGAACCCTTAAGAGCCACATTTTTTAAATGGGCAAAGCCATTATAGAAAGAACAGTTCATTTTTTTTTTCAAGAAAGTCAGTTTTGTATTTTTTTTCTTAAAAAAAAAAAAAAGTAGAAGAAGAAAACAAGCAATTTGCCTGTTGGTACTGAATCCCAAAGGGCTGGCTTAGTAAGTTCCTTTAGGGCTGTCTCCTTTATCCATGCTTAATAAATAGTCACAGTAAAAATTTGTCAAATATTCATGGTTGTGGAGTGGTTATGAAGGTCAGTGATATGTCCCTTCACGCTGAGGTTTCACAAGTCAGTTCTCATTCCAGATCTTCAGATAAAGGCTCTTCTTCAATCTCTCTGTCGTCTTCTAATTCTGGACT
>NW_016828776.1:764472-789472 GCF_001698545.2 Rhinopithecus bieti | reverse complement strand
ATGACTTTTATAAAAAATGACATTTTGATTTAATAATAGTTGTAAGTTGAATTTATAATTTTAGATTTTCCTGGTTTAATCTTGGATTCAGAACATTTTAGAGAATGCTAAACTCTAAGTACTGGAAATAATTAGAATAAACTCCTAAGGTTAATATAATAGCACTTTTTTCTAATTAGGTCTCACAAATGACCTGTGAATATTCAAAACTTTCAGGCTTTAATAGCTGAGTATTTCTAAATAGATATTGAGTTACTGTCAAGACACATACATAGATATCTAGCAGTGGTCTAGGTGACTGCCTTCAAGTCAATAAGCATTATTTTGGGCATCCCATAGTTTTAGCTACAGATGTGAGCTCTTGTGCAGGAGTGTTTTTTAATACACTCGGGACACTGAGAAGACCTCCGAGGTCACCCTCCTCTGACAGTTTCTGAATCTCCTGCTGCATTTCAACTGTTTCCTCAGCGAAAGCACTGCAATGTCATATGCATCTGGTCCATTTGGGTTCACCTTTCTGGATTGGGTTTTATCTGAATAAAGAACTTTGTGGAAAAATCTTAAGTTCTTGATAAAAAGGAATAACAAGTAGGATGTATTATTTAGAAACAAGCACATAGAAGCCATGTTTGTCGTTCCAGCTACTTGGGAGGCAGAGGTGGGAGGAATGCCAGCCTGGGCAACATAGCAAGACCCTGTCTCTAAAAAAAGCACATAAAGAAAAATGTTTAAAAAGAACGACTAAAGAGGTATGTTCTATTGTAGTCTCAGAAAATTTTAATATGTAAGAACTTTATTTATTTCATTATGCCACTGCCCTATATAAAAATATGTCTGAACTGAGACATGGGGTTGAAACAGGATTAAACCAAAACCCTTCAGCCATTCTCAATAAACTATGATCTGACCTCCATCTACCTATGTACAACAGTATTTCTGAATAATAACTTCCATTCCAGACTCAAAACATCATCCCATAAACATTGTGCTCTGTTCCTACTCCAAGACATTTTTCATGGAGACTCAGGCTGTGTTTCCCCTTTCAACTCTCCATGTATACATGGAACATCCTTCTACCCTGTTCTGCCTATTCACACACATACTGTGTTCCACTTAAGGATCAACTCACACTGTGTCTACTTCCTAAAGACTTTGACCTGTCCAAATTTCATTGATCTACTCTGAACCTCCAAAGCATTTTTTTGGTCATTCTGATGCTCAAAACTACAGAATCTTTGAATCCTAAAACTGTATCTAATGTACAGATATTGTTATTTGACTTCCCATTTTACAGATGAGTAAAGGAATGACTGTCTAAGTGTCTGAACACAGGTACAGTAGAGACTAACACAAATGCTGGCCTCTAGAACGTTTCTTGGAACCTTGTTATTTCTGCCACCCCATATTGCTTTAATCACATGCACTGTCACTTAACTCTTTCTACTGTTAGCTATACTTTATCTTGCCAAGTAGACTGTGAACTTCACCGATTAGGAGACATTACACATAGCACCCAGTAAATACTTGTTGAGTGAATAAGTTACGTGCCATGAAATCATTAAGAGTTTCATTGCACTAATTCGAAAAGAGAAGACATCTCTCTGAAATTAAGTATTCTTGGAATATTTTCCATTCAGAATTAGTGAAAAAGGTATCAGAGCTGAGAAAGCTGTAAATAAAATTTTCCCCAATGGCTACAATGTTAGGCTGCTAATTTCCTAAAATAAAGCAAACTAAAGTCAATAATTATTAATGCTCAATTATAAAAAGATCTATTTGCCATCAATATAATATCAGAGAAAGAAATAAAAAGTAGCAAGAGAAGTTTCAACATTCCAGAAAATAAAATTGCTTGAAAGTTACAGTACCTATGCCTATAAATTGGTGGAATACTTTTCAATAAAAATAAATTTTCTATTATAATTATCTCTATTTATATTAGGTTTCTCATTTTTGGTTCTCAAAGTGCTCCATGTTTTCACTTGCCAAGTTATATGCCAATTCAAAAGAAATGGAACACAATGAAGCCACATGCCTTTTGTGAGTTGCAGGATGAATAGAGAATTAGTCTCTCCTTGTGACCATTAGCAATTTCTTTCTCTTTTGCCCCATTACAGGGTATGAGAGCCATTTAACTTATTTCCGAAAGAAAAGTGGATATTTCTGTAGTGTTCGTTTTTCCAAATTCTTCAAGGTGCCATGTGTTACACTACCGTAGGATAATTAGGTTTTCTTCTACAAAAATGCTTCTTTCCAACATAGAAACGTCCCTGACAATTCAAACAAAATACAAGAATCCCTTTAAAGAAACTCTCTTCTGTGCTCACCAACTCTTCATTATGAATCCTCTTCTCATGTAGAATTATCTACAGGTTTTTAATTATAAGAATATAATTTACCATGATACATTTTATGTATTTAGTATTTTGATTAACTTCTAAGTGTGGTATAAAGTAATACTGAATAGTTTAGGCACCTCATTTATAATCTTTAGTCATGCAGCAGTGATTAAGTGGTTAAGAATATAGTGGGCTTTGAGGATAAAATACTTGGGTTTGAAGCCTGGCTCCTTTACTTCCTAGCTATGCAACCTTGGAAAAGCTACTTAACCTCTCTGTATCTCCATTTCTTTACCCATAAAGCAAGGAAAAAAGTGACTACCTCATACACTCGTTATAAGGGTTAAATTATTTTACATATATGTAAAACACCTGGAATAGTGCCTGGATCATAAGTGATCAATAAACACTGAACACGGTCATAATATATAATAACCTTATGATCTTTTTGGGAAGAAAGTATGGTATAAATACTTAAATTAATTTTTAAACATTGTATGAGCTTCATTAGCTCTAAAAGTATTTCAGTACCTCTTCCTAAAGTGAGATTTTTATTACTGTATCGAAAAAGTCAAGAAACAGATATATCTGCCTCACATATCAGATGCCAGGCATTAGAGTTATTAATGACTAGTCACATTTCCTTAAAAGTACATTTAAGGCAATAAAAGAAAACAAAATAACACAACATATTGCTATAATTATTTCAAAAAATTATTTATCAACAAATTCTGGGTCACTAAAATACTAAGCCAGGTTATGTCTCAGATCACATTCAGATCAACAGAAGAAAGTAAATTTCAAAGTAGAGGAGCCATCATTGAAATGCTCTGTACATAGTGCTTCTACATTTATTCTCTTCAGTCATCCATCACAGGCCTCATCATTAGCTTATCATTAAAATCATTAACATACATGCATTGATCCAGGCCTGCATCACATTTGCTATGCACGTTGGGGCTTATGAAGTTCTGATAATATACCTATAGCTAGAAAAATCTTAAATAGATTAACTTAATATGACTAAATAATGAAAATGTAAGAGATGTAGCAATATATATAAGTTCAATTTTCCTCCAGGAAAAAGCAAAATTTTCCTCCAGGAATTCCTTTATGCTGTGGATTTAGTGAAGTCCCCTGTATCTATAATGATGTAAAGAGCATCAATCTCACTTTGACAGGAAAAGCCAATAACATATTAACATTATCACCTATTGCCAATCATTAATTTAACACAAATTTATTGAGTATCTTCTATATATAAGGCACAGTGAGGCTTTTAATATCTATCAAAGAACTTGTAGTCTAGTATAAGAAAAACAAATTCACAAGATTGCCAGCCCTAAGTGTCCTAAGAAAAGTAGCAATTAAGTGATACAGAAGGAGTTAACAATTGGAAAACTGACCTGCCTCTAAGAAGAATGCCAATGTTCTAACAGCATTAAAACACATGTATTCTTAATATAATTCATTAAAGACAGTAAAGTAAGAACAAGTTCAGATGGAAATAAGAGAGAAATTCTTGACTATCCTGGTGATAAAATCCCCTTTCTGGATTTGAAGATCTCCTCTAGATGGTTCAGACATTCATTATGCCATTTTTCCCCAACTGATGTGAAATTTATGCACTACTTTCTTCAACTTCAAAATTTTAGGTATCTTACAGAGAAAATTCAGTTCTTGCTAGAACCCTTAATAATAAGTAAAGTAGGTACTATTTTAAGCAAATAGAATTAGTTGTTTCCAGGAATAAAACAGATGCTAACATGTGAAACATAAAGGATTAAGTTTTTTAAAACTCAAGAACAAAACAAAGAAAAAAACTTTTTTGTCTAATTTATGAGAACTTAAAAAATAATAAGTAGACTCATTTATTTCTTATTTTTTTTTTGACACAGAGTCTCGCTCTTGTTGCCCAGGCTGGAGTGTAGTGGCACGATCTGAGCTCATTGCAACCTCCACCTTCCCGGGTCCAAGCGATTCTCCTGCCTCAGCCTCCTGGTAAATTTTTAACATAGCAGGAGTGTAAGGGGTATAGTCTTTCCAGTGATTCATTTATTTACTAGGCACCTAAAATAGGCCAAGTACTTGAATTATTACAGATTGAAGAGTACAAACCTTTGGCGTAGAAGGTCACAGATAGAAGGGACTTATGTCTACTTTGGTAGTAGTTTTTCTAAGCCTGATAAAACATCACATTCCTTTAAGTGGGCACTGAAGTAACATCAACTTCAGTTTTAATGCAAATTACCCATTTGGCAAATAATGAATATTTCTCCAAACCAGAATACAGGAATTCATTGCAAATGCTTTAAAAATTGTTCTATCTATGAAATAGAAGACTTCAAAGTTAACTGTTCCTTTCAGTACACAACCTTTTCCTTACTACAAAAAAAAAAACACCAATTTACGTTTCTTGATTTTACAAAGGCATAGCCAGCTCCTAATTTAATTTAATTTACACTTGGGAGATTTAGAAACATATTTGGAACTTCTTTAGACAACTGGAGAAAGAGAAGTCTTGAGTGATGGAGAGATATAAAGTCTGTTATTATTCCCTGACAGAGGTACAAAGTCAGTAACTGAAATTGAAGTACTTCTAGGAGAATAAAAGTTACTTCTCGTTAGAAGTGAAAAAAAAATCCAGTCAATAGACATTGTGTGTAAACCTCTGGGATAGGGGCTGCATGGACAATGGTTCCTGTTATCATCAAGTTTTCAGTCTAACAGAGGAGGAAAGACATATATACAAGTAACTTTGATGCAAGGCAGAATGTGATCGATGCCACAGTAGATAAGTATTATAAAAGGGGAGATAAATTCTGACAATCCAATCAGTGAATGCTCTATGAAGGAGAGCGGTGTAACTTCAGCTAGGCTTTGTAATAGGTGAAAAATTTTATTATGCAGAGATGAGAGAGAGGACATTCCAAGCAGAAATAGGAAAAATGGAGAATTGTAGACATGTTATGGGAACCCTGAGAATGCACAGAGGAAGGAGGGCTGGTGATAGTGTGTGTGTGTGTCTGTGTGTGTGTGTGTGTGTGTGTGTTAGAATAGCAGAATGAGGTCAGATGATGAGAAGGCCTTGGAGTTGCATTTCATGATGTTTAAATTAAATCTCTGCTCAAAGGTTATTAATGGTTTTCGAGCAGGATAATGAAAAGGTAGAAGAGTTTCATAAAGATGAATCTGCAAAATGTAGGCTTAGTGTAGGACACTGCAGGTAAAGTTACCAAATGGGAACTTACTAAAAAAATGTAATAAGTTAATGATGGTCAGACCACTAAAGTGGTAGGATTAGAAATGGTGGAAAGAAGTGAAGAATTTATAGGTTGTGTAAGTAAAATGGTTTTGCATTTACTACTTTTAAATTTACAATGTAGGCCGGGCACGGGGGTTCACGCCTGTAATCCCAGCACTTTGGGAGGCCGTGGATCACTTGAGGTCAGGAGTTCGAGACCAGCCCGGTCAACATGGTAAAACCCCATCTCTGCTAAAAATATAAAAATTAGCCGGGCATAGTGGCGGGTGCCTATAATCCTAGCTACATAGGAGGCTGAAGCAGGTGAATTGCTTGAGCCTGGGAGGCGGAGGTTGCAGTGAGCTGAGATAGCATCACTGAACTCTATAAATTTACAATGTACATGAAATACTTCTTTTTATGCTCTACCAAGAAGATAGAAGAGCCTAAATCTGTCAAAAATACTGAAAGTTAAAAATCAATACATCTTAACTTTTCATTACTCTCAAGCAACCTCTACGAATCTTTATATTTNAGTTAAAAATCAATACATCTTAACTTTTCATTACTCTCAAGCAACCTCTACGAATCTTTATATTTGTTATTTTAATTGCTCCAGGAACAATGAAAATGAATCTCAGAAAGTTTGGATATTAGAAAGTGAAGATGAAAAGATTCTGAAAAAAAATTCCACCACAGTCTTCTTTGTGATTAAGGTGGTAGTAACAGCAATGGCCACAACATTGATGTGTGGTCTCTGCACATTTTATTTATTTTAATTTTCATCTGTTCTTATAGCATTTTAAGGAAAATATATTTTAAAACTGAATATTGAAGGAAGGAAGGGCATAAAGTGTTGCTAGTTTCTCAAGCAAAAAAAAAAAGTCATCTATTTCCAGAGAGAAGCAGCATAAAAGAAAGCACGTAGGGCTTTTTGAAAGTGGGTAACATACACCCTTGAGGGTCTTGGTAAGCATCTCCAAATAATTGGTAAACTTTAAGCAATGTCCCTACCATATCATCAACTTGGAAATTAATGAGCTATAAGATATGGCTTTCAAACTCCTGGGCAATCTCATCTCACAGGTATCCCCATCCAGGCAGGCTGCTCATCCTGAGGCAAAGGAGTCATTGTTATCTGAATGAAACCCATGTTTTAGTCATCTTTGCTCATCTCCTCGTGTCCTTTACATCTATCCTGTCTTTCCTCATCTCTGCTGAATACTAGGATGAAACATTTAAGATGGCTATTTTTTTAGGCCAAAAAAAAAAAAAAAAAAAAAAAAACAGTGAAATATGAATAATTTCATAAAGTTCAACCTAAAATTGACTTAATGTTAAGCCTAACTTAAAGTTACATCCTTCATGAAGTCTCTTCTGATTCCCTGTGTGCATGTGCATGCTTACATCGTTGACTTCACAATTTGTTTGCAACCCCGTCCATTCTTTCACTTGGTCTCTAGCACTACCTATGTACTTACCCCTCTATTAGAGTTTTACCTCTGTAGACACTGATCATCTGCCACAGTTTCTAGCAGAGTATGATGCACACAATGGGCGTTCAATAAATGTTTATCCCATTTAAATGAATGAAACTCATCTGTAGGTCATTCAACTTCGCAAGTCTCTACTTGAAAACATTGCAAAGTAGCAGTTAATTAGTTTAATCTCACCGTTTTACAGCCACCCTCATTAATGGCACATTCCAAAACACAGAGGACTAACTACACTGATACACTGATAAACAAATTTGTTGCCTAAAATATTTGTTGCTTTTGTTGTGAAATTTACAAGTACCTAAGACACTAATGAAAGGCAGAAGTAATGTTAATGTTTGCCTATACCCTAAAGCAAACAAATTATAAAGGGAAAGTTTGTCCTTTTAGATTGTGGTCACACTGTACATTCCCTAGAGGAATGTCAATTTTATTCATTTTCTCCTTACTCAAGACTAAGTCAAAGGTTCTATAAACTGTTCCTATTTTCTTTAGAATAAAAAAGTACTATGAATAAAGTTCTCTTAAACTGAGATGTTCAAAATTTAAGTCAATAGGTGTTAAACAGTATAATCGAATCATATGTTTTCTCTCCTTTGCTTATTTAGATATTACCAAATGTTAATGATTAGAATATTTACATACTGTTATCACTTATGAGAGACTCACTGGCACAATGCAAATTCAATCAGGTCTTCTTTGAAATGTAGTGTTTATTAATTCCATGAAGTTAACAATAAAGAAATAAAGATTTTAAGTCTTAAGGTTGTTGTTGTTGTTGTTGTTTTGAGACGGATTCTAGCTCTGTCACCCAGGCTGGAGTGCATTGGCATGATCTTGGCTCACTGCAACCTCCGCCTCTAGGGTTCAAGTGATTCTCCTGCCTTAGCCTCCTGAGTAGCTGGGACTACAGAAGCACACCACCATGCCCGGCTAATTTTTTGTATTTTAGTAGAGATGGGATTTCACCATGTTGGCCAGGATGATCTCAATCTCCTGACCTCATTTATGACAAATGTCAAAAAATGCTGTGAATAAAACTTAAAATTTATGACTCATATCTACAATATGGGCAATTTCCAGCAATGTGATGTTAATTTTATCAAACATCTATAAAGCAAGACTAAATTTTAGACTACATTAAAATTGTTTTATGTGGTTTACTAATTGCAGGCAGTTCCCTTACACCTTTTTTTCTTATAATTCTAGTTATTTGAGAAAATATCCAATACATTCAAATAGCATACCTTTTAAAAGTAATAACCAACTTTTACAAAAAAATACATCTTTTAAAAAACCCTATAGATATGATTAGCCTTTTCCCTCCTAGCACACCTGAAAGTTATAACATACTTCTATAGTAATCATGGATCATTACTCTAAAAAATGTTATTCCCCAGAGAACACTCAAAAGCTATCCTCAGAAGCAGTGTTAGGGCTCTGATGCTTCAATTTTATTACGGAAACTGATTTTATTTCATCCAATATAGCAAACTTTATCCTGTCAAATGAACTTACACATATAGTATTTGAGAAACATATCAAATATACCAAAATGTGTCTAGGCCTTGAACCATGCATCTATTACCCACTTAATATAGACTTGTTCAAATCCTTCATTTTAAAGTGTCCTGATCCTAACTTCTACTTAATTTAATTTGGATACCTTTAACTTACATGGGATACATTAATTCGCTCTAATAGAAAATGTTTTAGGCCGGCTGCAGTGGCTCACACCTGTAATCCCAGCATTTGGGGAGGTCAAGGCGGTGGATCACCTGAAGTCAGGGGTTCAAGACCACACTGGCCAACATGGAGAAACCCTGTCTCTACTAAAATATAAAAAAAAATTAGCCGAGCCTGCTGGTGAGTGCCTGCAGTCCCAACTACTCAGGAGGCTGAGGCAAGATAATCGCCTGAACCCGGGAGGCGGAGCTTACAGTGAGCCGAGATTGCGCCACCGCACTCCAGCCTGGGAGACAGAGCGTGACTCTGTCTCAAAATAAATAAATAAATAAATAAAACGTTTATAATCCTATGAATTCTTCTTTGCCTCTTATATAGTTATGTCCTGTCAATTAATGACATTTAAAATATCAAAATAGACTGAGCATTGCTACAGTCACATGTTCTCCATTGATATGCATAGATTTTGACTACTTCTCAAAATACCATCAAAACCTTCTAGATTCAAAAAATGCTGTAAAAGGAGAGATTTTCTTTTAACCATTTACAATCTTCAGTACTTGGCACAAGATGATTGAATTAATGATGATAACTCTTTGTATCTAAGCATTCAAAATAAAATCCACGATTAGCACTTTATCAATTTCATATGTGATTGAATAAATTTTCACTCAAATTAGTTCCAATTTGCCAATGGCAAAACCCTCATGCTTACTCTAACATTGCTGTTTTCAAGATGTGAAATGAATTCCAAATATAAGCACAGGATTATTTAAGACAGATTTCATTTCCTGAGCTTAACTTTTGTTTTCGTTTGTTACTTTTGAGTAGCTAACCTGTATTGACTGATACATTGGAAAATATAATCATGTCAAACAGAAGATACCAAAAAAAGTAATTTTCTTTCAAAGACAAAGTTTCACAGGAAAACTGGTAAAACACTGATGCTCATTTAGGAAGCTTATATAAAATGGAAATTATGGAAATTCAATTTTACTCATTTCTTTCTAGTATATATAAAGGAAAGTATATAATTATTTTTGGAATTTGATGGTAGATTCATGAAGATGACAAGTTTACTTATCTCCATTTGTGTGAAGTCAGGTTGAAATGATACACAGTTCATTTCTTAAATCTACGTAACTTTTAGAGTATATTTTGTTTTACCACTTGGGAAATGTTTTAGTTTATTTAACATATCACAGAAAAAAACTAATAATATAAGTGCCATTAAAGTTTTAAGTAGAAAAGTTCACTTTTAACAGAAATCACATTAATGGTTTTAAAAATGAGAGCTGATCTAAGAATAATGTAAGTGTTAGTAATTNAAAAAAAAAAAAAAAAAAAAAAAAAACAGTGAAATATGAATAATTTCATAAAGTTCAACCTAAAAATTGACTTAATGTTAAGCCTAACTTAAAGTTACATCCTTCATGAAGTCTCTTCTGATTCCCTGTGTGCATGTGCATGCTTACATCGTTGACTTCACAATTTGTTTGCAACCCCGTCCATTCTTTCACTTGGTCTCTAGCACTACCTATGTACTTACCCCTCTATTAGAGTTTTACCTCTGTAGACACTGATCATCTGCCACAGTTTCTAGCAGAGTATGATGCACACAATGGGCGTTCAATAAATGTTTATCCCATTTAAATGAATGAAACTCATCTGTAGGTCATTCAACTTCGCAAGTCTCTACTTGAAAACATTGCAAAGTAGCAGTTAATTAGTTTAATCTCACCGTTTTACAGCCACCCTCATTAATGGCACATTCCAAAAACACAGAGGACTAACTACACTGATACACTGATAAACAAATTTGTTGCCTAAAAATATTTGTTGCTTTTGTTGTGAAATTTACAAGTACCTAAGACACTAATGAAAGGCAGAAGTAATGTTAATGTTTGCCTATACCCTAAAGCAAACAAATTATAAAGGGAAAGTTTGTCCTTTTAGATTGTGGTCACACTGTACATTCCCTAGAGGAATGTCAATTTTATTCATTTTCTCCTTACTCAAGACTAAGTCAAAGGTTCTATAAACTGTTCCTATTTTTCTTTAGAATAAAAAAGTACTATGAATAAAGTTCTCTTAAACTGAGATGTTCAAAATTTAAGTCAATAGGTGTTAAACAGTATAATCGAATCATATGTTTTCTCTCCTTTGCTTATTTAGATATTACCAAATGTTAATGATTAGAATATTTACATACTGTTATCACTTATGAGAGACTCACTGGCACAATGCAAATTCAATCAGGTCTTCTTTGAAATGTAGTGTTTATTAATTCCATGAAGTTAACAATAAAGAAATAAAGATTTTAAGTCTTAAGGTTGTTGTTGTTGTTGTTGTTTTGAGACGGATTCTAGCTCTGTCACCCAGGCTGGAGTGCATTGGCATGATCTTGGCTCACTGCAACCTCCGCCTCTAGGGTTCAAGTGATTCTCCTGCCTTAGCCTCCTGAGTAGCTGGGACTACAGAAGCACACCACCATGCCCGGCTAATTTTTTGTATTTTTAGTAGAGATGGGATTTCACCATGTTGGCCAGGATGATCTCAATCTCCTGACCTCATTTATGACAAATGTCAAAAAATGCTGTGAATAAAAACTTAAAATTTATGACTCATATCTACAATATGGGCAATTTCCAGCAATGTGATGTTAATTTTATCAAACATCTATAAAGCAAGACTAAATTTTAGACTACATTAAAATTGTTTTTATGTGGTTTACTAATTGCAGGCAGTTCCCTTACACCTTTTTTTCTTATAATTCTAGTTATTTGAGAAAATATCCAATACATTCAAATAGCATACCTTTTAAAAGTAATAACCAACTTTTTACAAAAAAATACATCTTTTAAAAAACCCTATAGATATGATTAGCCTTTTCCCTCCTAGCACACCTGAAAGTTATAACATACTTCTATAGTAATCATGGATCATTACTCTAAAAAATGTTATTCCCCAGAGAACACTCAAAAAGCTATCCTCAGAAGCAGTGTTAGGGCTCTGATGCTTCAATTTTATTACGGAAACTGATTTTATTTCATCCAATATAGCAAACTTTATCCTGTCAAATGAACTTACACATATAGTATTTGAGAAACATATCAAATATACCAAAATGTGTCTAGGCCTTGAACCATGCATCTATTACCCACTTAATATAGACTTGTTCAAATCCTTCATTTTAAAGTGTCCTGATCCTAACTTCTACTTAATTTAATTTGGATACCTTTAACTTACATGGGATACATTAATTCGCTCTAATAGAAAATGTTTTAGGCCGGCTGCAGTGGCTCACACCTGTAATCCCAGCATTTGGGGAGGTCAAGGCGGTGGATCACCTGAAGTCAGGGGTTCAAGACCACACTGGCCAACATGGAGAAACCCTGTCTCTACTAAAAATATAAAAAAAAATTAGCCGAGCCTGCTGGTGAGTGCCTGCAGTCCCAACTACTCAGGAGGCTGAGGCAAGATAATCGCCTGAACCCGGGAGGCGGAGCTTACAGTGAGCCGAGATTGCGCCACCGCACTCCAGCCTGGGAGACAGAGCGTGACTCTGTCTCAAAAATAAATAAATAAATAAATAAAACGTTTATAATCCTATGAATTCTTCTTTGCCTCTTATATAGTTATGTCCTGTCAATTAATGACATTTAAAAATATCAAAATAGACTGAGCATTGCTACAGTCACATGTTCTCCATTGATATGCATAGATTTTGACTACTTCTCAAAATACCATCAAAAACCTTCTAGATTCAAAAAATGCTGTAAAAAGGAGAGATTTTCTTTTAACCATTTACAATCTTCAGTACTTGGCACAAGATGATTGAATTAATGATGATAACTCTTTGTATCTAAGCATTCAAAATAAAATCCACGATTAGCACTTTATCAATTTCATATGTGATTGAATAAATTTTCACTCAAATTAGTTCCAATTTGCCAATGGCAAAAACCCTCATGCTTACTCTAACATTGCTGTTTTCAAGATGTGAAATGAATTCCAAATATAAGCACAGGATTATTTAAGACAGATTTCATTTCCTGAGCTTAACTTTTGTTTTCGTTTGTTACTTTTGAGTAGCTAACCTGTATTGACTGATACATTGGAAAATATAATCATGTCAAACAGAAGATACCAAAAAAAGTAATTTTTCTTTCAAAGACAAAGTTTCACAGGAAAACTGGTAAAAACACTGATGCTCATTTAGGAAGCTTATATAAAAATGGAAATTATGGAAATTCAATTTTACTCATTTCTTTCTAGTATATATAAAGGAAAGTATATAATTATTTTTGGAATTTGATGGTAGATTCATGAAGATGACAAGTTTACTTATCTCCATTTGTGTGAAGTCAGGTTGAAATGATACACAGTTCATTTCTTAAATCTACGTAACTTTTAGAGTATATTTTGTTTTACCACTTGGGAAATGTTTTAGTTTATTTAACATATCACAGAAAAAAACTAATAATATAAGTGCCATTAAAGTTTTAAGTAGAAAAGTTCACTTTTAACAGAAATCACATTAATGGTTTTAAAAATGAGAGCTGATCTAAGAATAATGTAAGTGTTAGTAATTAAAGTTAATTATACAGTCATACATAAATTGTTTATTTCGTTCTACTTAAGATTTTATTATTTGGAAAGGATAAACCAGGCTTTCTCCACAAAAATTTAGATTTTACATTCTAAATTTAAGTATATTTTAGAAAAGTATTTAGCTCTCTTATTTATAGGACTGAATAAGAAAGATGTCCAATTAAAACTACTAGAAATGAAAAAAGATGTTCTTAACTTTTATCAGCTAAGAAATTATACAACAGAGTTATTACTTATGTAGTTCTTTATTCCAATTTCTTATCTTTCAAGATTTTCTATTTGGTAAATTAAAATAACATTTGACATAAAAATTCTAGTGTTAAATGAATTGATCTTTGTTTTTATTTGAATGAGTTTGCATGTAGTAGCTGCCAGTAGGACAGTACTCAGGCTATCACTTCAGTTCTACAGAAATAATCCTCCTCCTTATCTCTTGATGAAAATGAAAATATTCCTTCTTACAGAAATGTGCAATTATGAAAAGGGATTCAAAACTGGAGTGAACAAATGATTCTACATTCCATATATAACTGTGTAGTTTCCTCTATCCAGGATATAAGTAGAAAATGCCCTACTAAATTTCCCACACCTTTTCTCCCTGGCTAATGATAAACATCAAAATAAATTTTAATTTTCTTCATGAGCCAGGATAAAAATGTTATCCTCCCTTAGCCTATTTTCTAAAAATTGCAGCCATTTGGCATTGATGGCAAAGGAATATTATTCTCAGATAATTGTGATGAAAGTTTCTCTTCTAAGATGTATTTCCATTCTTAATGATGACAGTTTATAATTACATCTTACAACTCAAGAGATCTGATTCCACGGTGGAGTTATAAAGTTCCATTAAAAGTCAGTATCAATCCGGCCAGGTGTGGTGGCTCACACCCGTAATCCCGTAATCCCAGCACTTTGGGAGGTCGAGACGGGTGGATCACCTGAGGTCAGGAGTTCGAGACCCGCCTGGTCAACATGGTGAAACCCCCTCTCTACTAAAAATACAAAAAAATTAGCTGGGTGTAGTGGCAGGTGCCTGTAATCCCAGCTACTCAGGAGGCTGAGACAGGAGAATTGCTCGAACCTGCGAGGCAGGGGTTGCATTGAGCTGAGATAGTGCCAATGCACTCCAGCCTGGCTAACAAGGGTGACACTCCATCTCAAAAAAAAAAAAAAAAAAAAAAAAAGAGTCTAGTATCAGTCCAAAGAAACAACAAAAAGGTGGGTAAAGGTCAGTGAAACATAATTTTATAAACTGCATGCATATATATGTATATCGAGATTTCTCTAAAATTTCCTGTTCTTACCTTCAACATTATATTGAAATGTATTTAAATTTATGCAATATTGTTTAAAGGAACTAAATTTTACATGATTTAGGTTCACTCCCAAACGATTTCAGATAGCTTTGCTGTAGAGTCAATTTTTAAAAAACACCATGAAATTCTTTAGGATTTATCACTCTATTTGACTTTATAAAAGTGATAGTTGTGACCAAAACAGCTGTAATAAAATGAAAATACAGATGTAATTACTTTCATCATTGATAAGTACAAATATATTCTGCCCAATCTCACAAACAAATTAGTTGGCCACTGAGATACAATTGGTACCATTCCAATTTGTGTCTCATAAATGAAAACTGTCAATAAACATTCAGCTGTGGATCTAAGGACCCTTATATTTCTAATCTGTTGGCCAGACAAATAAAGTCTAAATCACATCTTGACACTTTGCCATTAAGTCAGTCTTGCTGCTGTGCTCCAATTCTCCTTTGAATCATTAATCCAAAAATTGTATTATTGCCTTATTTGTTGGATCAAGTTTCGGTCAAAAATCAGATAGGTAGGTATGAGTATATGGGGTGTGTGTTCCAGTTTCTCTGTAATTATATTTGTTAACTTGTATTCTGGCTCCTTGAAGACCTTGACCTCAAAGTCCTGTAGTTGAGCCCTACTGCTGTGGCAGTTCTTTTGGATGTGGCTTACCCATTTTTCTCAACTGTTATCTATTTCCTATTACCAAACTGCCCTATTGGAGTTGTTACCCATCCATTGCTGGCTCCTGGTGAAGCTGTCTCTTGGCATACCTTTACAGAGACTACTTTCCACCTTGACTACATATTGCTCATGTCACTAGGTCTGCCTAATTTCTGAGACTCACTGTTTTGCTGAAACTATTCCTTCACTCAAATTAAATCACAGGACTGACTCAAACTCCGGTTTTCTCCTGAGTTTTTCTTAGTTATATACTGTTAGTTCTAAACATGAGATGGACTAAGGAGTAAAACAATATGTACTTTTTTTTTTTTTTGAGATGCAGTCTCACTCTGTCACCTTGGCTGCAGTGCAGTGGCATGATCTCAGCTCACTGCAACTTCTGCCTCCTGGGTTCAAGGTTTCTCCTGCCTCAGCCTCCTGAGTAACTGGGATTATAGGCCCCCACCACTGTGCCCAACTAATTTTTGTATTTTTAGTAGAGACGGGGTTTTGCCATGTTGGCCAGGCTGGTCTTGAACTCCTGACCTCAGGTGATCTGTCCGCCTTGGCCTCCCAAAGTGCTGGGATTACAGGCAGGAGCCACTGCACCCGGCCAACAATATGTACTTTTTATTCTAATTCTAGTGCACCATGTCTTTTCTCTGACTTGCTAATTAACAAAAGGAACCTCAGATTAATGTTGCAAATACAATTTTTTTAATAGTAAGATAACATTGTGTGATCAATGATGACTTGGCCTCCTACCTTGTAAGTGTCTTGCTGATTTTACTCCATTTTGTCTTCAAAATGAAGATAACGTTGAACAAGCTAAAGAATGTTAGTTTTCAGTAGTTATGTGAAATGATTTGATCATCTGTTGCTTATATAAATTATTTAATGCTATTCTAATGATAGAAACTGCCTATGGAATGTAGTAACCCTGTGTTTCTTGGTGTTGAAATATTCAAGTATAACATGTTACTTCTGTGAGTGGTAAATTTTAAATTCTGCCAGAGCAGTCAAAATGCACATAATTTTAACATATATTAAGACATAATTTCTTATCATGTAAATTACCTTCACATAAAGGAATATTCTGAAATGACAGTCTCTTTATTCATTAAATGCCTCTGGTTATCAACATATATCCACTTCCCAAGCTCTATGTTGAAAGCTGAAATTAAAATACCATAGCAGTATATAAGATCTTCATTTTTTTCCCCTGGTGCTGAAAGTAGGAAAAAGTTAATACTGACGCATTATTCCTTCTTTAACAATTCAGTAATCATTTTTTGACCCTTACAGAAAGGAAATTTTTAAGGCTCAACTAGTGTTAGTGCAAATGAAGTTGTATCTTCTAACAAAGTACCTTCTTTAGATATAAAACAGAAGCAGTAAGCTACAATACTGTCAGCTAAAAGTTTTCTGACACACTTTGCCTAAATTGTGGGAATTCACACCACGGATGTCAGATATCATCTGTATAGTTCTATAAAAATCCTTCAAAACCCTATAGGAACCCACAAATTTCCACAATTGGCACGGTGGGGATATAACACTTTTTAGCTGAAGGCACTGTATCTCTGGGAGGATCTTTTTATTAAGAGGAACTGGAATGAGTTGTAAGTGCCACATATGGGGACTGGAATAATGTAAAAAAGAACAGCAGCTACTGATCCACACTTGTAGCACTTAAAAAAAAAGATGAGATGATAAAGAGCTGGCATAATCATAAGTTCTGTACAATCACTTTGGAAAGAGATCTCAAAGCTAACTAGCAAAGTTAATCAAAAAGTTTAGAGATTAAATAAAATGGAATTAAATCAGAACAAAAATTATAAGAGGACCAGAAATGTTAGAAAAAAAATAAAGTTGACTGAAAAATTGTAATTAAAAAATCTATGAAAACATATGTGAGGCAAAAAAAAGCTTTCATGTTTAGAGTTTCGCAATGCAACATAATGATCCAAAACATCAGCAAAAATAGTACAGGCTTAACAGGAATGAAAACAATGAGAAAGAGCATTCCATTTGCTCAAGTTGTCAGTCACTTTCAACTGCTTTCCTCTGAAATACAGAGCCACTCCAATTTCAAATGCTTTTGTCCACAGAGAGATCTAAGATCTGTAGGGATTTTATATAAAATATCAGCAACCAAAGATGTAGGATCTGCAAATTCTACATGTGCCTACAAATAGCAATTTAAATTTTAAGGCAACCAAAGAGAATAGAAGGAAGAAATGTAATATTATATACTTATATTTTCATTGTTTTGTGACAATTCACAGTTTAGATTTTCAATACTGTTTAATCCAGTGGGGGTCTAGGACCCCCTTTTAGCTATCTATGGGGCAAAATATTATCAACAGGAGAGGCCAAAGTATAATACTGAAATGATTTAACAACTGAGGTTATGAAGAAGAGGATGTTGTAAAGATGACTGGGGTATGTGATGTACACAAAGTTCTGGAGCGTGTTGAATAAGTATTTGACATGCAAATTAAAAAAAAATCTTGTGATCTCTATTGCAATTCTGAAATAATACTACATTACTCCTTTTATATGACACCTCAGCCTTTTATTTTCTTATCCTAAGGGTTTGCCTTCTAAGGACATAACAAATTAATTTTCTTATCTTATATCCAACATATTAACATTCTATATAAAAGATTTTTAACTCTCAAGCTTCAAATATTTGCTTCACTAACAGGAGAAAATAATAATCACCTACAACGAATATAGAATATTTAGCAAGCAAAACTTTGAAATGACATAGAGGCTAAGAGGAGTCAGGAATGACATATAAGAAAAGATCTGAAAACTCAACAGTAGGAGACTCTAATAATCAGAAAGGGGAATGGCATGACAATGGGAGGCTTTGTGAGTAAAGCCCTCAATACAAAACCAGCTAGGGAAGAACATTTATTTTGATCTCTAGACACAACATTTGAAAATATAAAAATGGAAATCTCATTTAACATTTTATATGAGGAAAAACAGTAAATCTGAACCAACTTATTGAGAATGAGGAGAAACAACTACTTAATACAAAAAAGAAACAACTGAGTAGAACTAAACATGGTGGGTACATCATTAAATTCCACTTCTTGCCTCAGGTTGGGAAGGAGACAGGAAATGGATTGATTGTATCAGTATGCGTTCAGCTTCCAGGTCTAGTCTACATGTTTTCTTCTCATGTCATTTGAGAAGACAGTAAGTTCAAGTTATTCCAGCTTAAACACAGCATCAATCCTAACTTTTTAAACACTTTTAGAGGTAAATGTCTGTATAAAATAGGAAGCTAGTCATTTTTAATTCACATTCCATATAACTCTGAAAAGAGAATATTGGCATTCAGGTGCATAAGGGAACAATATTATAAATTGTAATGATACTCAGCTCAGACACTTAAAGTATTGTTTTCCTTCATTCACACCACGGATGGTTCTAGGACTCTGTGAACAGCAACAGAAAATAAAAATGTTTTAAAAGTCAAGTACTTACTTTGAATCAACAAGTAGCTGAGTCAAAACAGTCAAAGAAGATTCAAAAAGTTATTATGTAGAATCTATACAATTTCACCTGGCTTTAACTTTTCTTACTTTTTGCTGAACTCCCCTTAAACATTCAGCTGATTTATATTGCATAAATTTTGATAATTGTTTTCAATCTGCTTTCAAAAATGTAAATAAAATTTAACAAGGTCCGGGATGATAATCATGAATGAGGTGAAGGGGCCTCATTCTACTCCAAGTGGAAAGCCACTTTTTAGTCACATAAATTGAAATGGTTATAAAATACATATTAATTAAATAATTACAACTAAAATAAAACTTAAGAAGTATACTCTACCAATATTTAGAAAAATTTCTTAGCTCCCACATAAAAATGAACATTGTATTTACTCATCTGTTCTTCCTAAAATCTCTTTTGTTCTCCCTTCTTCAAGATTCTAGGAGAACCCCGGATTTTATACTCCTGTAAGTATTACTTTGTGAGGTCAAACCATTTCTAAGTAACTGTAATCTCCAATTTGATTCTTCATAATCAGTATCATACTTTTATTGAATGCTTACTTGACATAGTAGAATGTGCTAGGGGTTTCTTATACTACAATTTGTCTAAAACATAGTATCTGTCCTTAAGGGACGTGTCATTAAGGTAGGAATATCTGCAAAGTGAACACAGATGTATGTATAAACACACGTGCACGTGCATGTGCACACAC
This sequence comes from Rhinopithecus bieti, assembly GCF_001698545.2. Lineage (NCBI taxonomy): Eukaryota > Metazoa > Chordata > Mammalia > Primates > Cercopithecidae > Rhinopithecus > Rhinopithecus bieti. The sequence continues at coordinate 769,889 of NW_016828776.1, read as the reverse complement.
ACTCACACATGTACACAAAGTATCAGTCCAAAATAGTGGTATAGGAAGCAAGCTCTTTAGAAGTGTGGAGCAGAGTGCATGGTCCTGATGGTAAAATTCCTTGGGAAACCCTCTTGGAAAAAAATAGGACTAGTCCTGTAAGGAAAGGTAGAATTTAGGTAAGAGAGTAGAGGGGAACCAGAAAAGGGAAAGGGCAGAAATTCAAATAGTGTGAGGGAAATAAATGCATTAATTTGGAAAAAGGCCTTTATTCAGGACACTGAATAAAGCGAAAACTGGAGTGGAAGAAAAGGGTTAAAATATGGAGTATGGAATATAAATGATAATTTGGCATCTCTTGTTCTCCACAATTTGTAAGAAGCACCAGACCATATCTATTTCACTCTTCTAATGCTTCAAAAAACATCACCTCCACCAACCTCAGGTATATACTCATATTCTACTATGTACAATTTTACTATAATGGAGTTGAATTAAAAGACTAATCAAAAAAAGCATCAGTGTTTTCTCCTGAATCTAATGATATTTAGGTTCTTAGATTCCTCAAGTAAAATGCTGAATTCTTCATCTTCCCTTTTGAACCTGCTTCTTGGGTCCTCTATTTCTCTTTGCAGACTTTCAAAGTGGCTATGAATTTTCCCAATTTTCCTCTTTGTCCCTAGCATTCAATGGGTTGTCTTGTTCTGGTATTTCTTTTCACAGCACTTCTTATATGGATTCTTTGTTCTCCACTCCTAGTCTTGCACTTACATTAGATATTGCATACTGCCAGAATTAATTTTCTGCTTCCAGTCTCTCCCAATTTCAGCATATCCTCCTATACATGAGTTTCATTAAGTCATGGTTCATTCAGTACACTTTTAGAATACTCTTCCTAATGCATAGCTCTGATCATGTCAAACTCAAGCTGATAACAGTAACAAGCTGTATATTGACTGAAACAAACACCATAGCTTGATATTTAAGTCACTCAGCAGTCTGGTCCCACTTCCTATATTCTAAATTCTATATTCCCTCATATATTCTAAATTCCTGTCAAAACTAATACTCAATGTTTACAAGATACACATGATAAGTCCCTGATTCTGGGTTGGTATTGTTCTATTTGAGTTGTTCATTGCCCAAAACTTCAGATAACATTTTCTTATCTCAAGAATCCCTTATCCCACTGATTCAGTAATGTGCTACCTATAATAAGTCCTTGTGTCATATTGTTTCACTTTTTATTTTTAGAGACAGATAAGAGTCTCACTCTGTGGTGCAGGCTGGAGTTCCATGGCATGATCAGAGCTCACTGTAACCTCGAACTCCCTAGGCTCAAGCTATCCTCCTGACTGAGCCTACTGAGTAGCTACGACTATATATAGGCACAAACCACACCCAACTAATTTTTCAAATTATTTTTGTAGATACAGGGTCTCACTATGTTGTCCAGGCTGGTCTTGAACTCCTGGCCTCAAGCAATCCTCCCACCCTGCCCTCCCAAAATGCTGGGATTACTGGCATAAGCCACTGTGCCCGGTCTCATGTTGTCTCAGTTTTATGGATCTGCTTACTTTATGAATTATAAGAGGAGAATGAAGGAGAAGAAAATGGATTGTCAATGAAACTAACCACAAACTTACAGTGTGCCTTGAAACAAGTATTAAAATGCAAAATACAAAAATATTTTCATATTGTTCATAGACTCATTTTTAGTAACAGTGAGGTATTACAAGAAGTAATATAAATTGCTACCTATTTACACAGCACTATGGGAGACACAAGGAGCAATTATTATGTTCCAGGCACTCATTTCATTTGCAAGAATCTTATGAACTAATAAGCATCATATTATTACTTACCTCATTTTCAGCTGAGAAAGCTGAGGAAAGAAATGTTAAGTAACTTGCTCAGTCCCACTTGGCTATTAACTATTGAATCTGGAATTGGAACCCTGACAATCTGGCATTACAACCTATGCTCTGATACCACTAGGCCCTCCTTCCTCTTGTTTACAATTGCATCAGCAAAACTGCCCCCCTCTAAAACAACAAGTAACGTGACTTCATTTCAGGAGATATAACTATGCTATGTAAATGTCTTATAAAAATTATTTCACTTCTGTTTAATTTCCAAAGTATTTTGAAATGCATTCAATTATATACAACCAAATTTTGATTGAGAGAATTAGATCAATATTTCTACCTTTGCCTAATAAAATACATAACATGGCTTAAGTACAAGCATCTTAAAACTTTATAAAGGTGAAGATAGAGAATACTGAAATATTCCATAAATATTTGACATCTGTTATGCAAAAAACTAATGACAGCAGCGGAGACAGATTTAAGAATGAATATTGACTCAATATTTTGCAAGATAATTAAAATTTTGATTATAATTGATACAATTTAGAAAAGGGGAAAATTTACACTCCTTTTAATTTTTATTTTTTCTGAAATCTATTTTCAACAAGCCAAGACAAATTTTCCTTTTATCTATGGAAAATAAACCATAAGTATTTTTCACATGCACTAATTAATATAAGCATAAAATGTGTTATATATTAACTATGAACATTTTAACTTTATAAAGCCGTAGCAGCAATATACTGGACATTATATGTATAATTTTTAGATGTTATCTAATACATACTAATATTTCTCTGAAATATTTCATTAACTTTAATAATGAAAAGTCTGAAGTAGCAATTGCCATATGAAAAACAAAACCCATCTAACAATGCTACAATTTAGCCCAATTACTATTTCAGGTTCTAAAATATAATGTTTAAAAAACTATTTCATTAATCATTTTTTTATTTTAATATTTTTAGCACCAGACGATTACATTTAAAAAATAAGTCTTTACATATCCTCTATAGGTAGTTTATAACAACCGCTATATACTGCATATGAACACAGGGAGTTGCACCAACAGCTTGAACACTTTTATTAGGAACGTCTTTTATTTATCTGAAATAGGTCTTTTTTTTAAAGCGGCAAACAGGATCTAACTCTTGTTTGCTCTTTAAAGTTTTATTGTTTTAGCATTTTATACAGGGAGTGAGCATTAGCATACTCAGGAGAACTGCTGAAAGTAAAAGGCCGCAAGCTACCCACTGCATGGCTGATAGGATAAAGCGGGGATATAAAAACTTTTGTCTGATTGCTCACTTTCCTTGTTTTAGAGTACTGCTACTCTCAAGAGCATATATTCATGTTCTTTCTACTTCGAGTTTTATTACTTCTTTTGTATTATTTAATACATCTAAAGACACTTCCAAAAGACAAATTTTTCCATTTTGAAGAAGTAATGGTTTGGAACCTGATAAAACACATTAATGTTCACAGTGTGTTTTTTGCAAAGGTGATAGAGTAAAAGTGCTATAAAGCAATTAGGCATATGATCTTAAAGACATTAATATGTCAAACAGAATAAAATGTTTAAAAAGACAACAAATATCATACCCTGTGAAAGGTCAAGTGAAAATGGGTACATATAAAGAGCATATTTCTCTTTCAGACCTTTTACTAGATATTGAATGGAAAAATAAAGGAAGACAATATAAAAATGAGAGAAAGGACTAATCTTACTTCAATAACTTGTAATTAGAAGTATGTGACGTTTAATTCTAGGAAGTATAGACATAAGTTACAACTCATCCTGACTAATGATAGGTAAATGGTGCACACCCTTCATTATTCAGATTCAAATTTTTTTTCCTCTGAATTCTCAGTTCTACCAGGGTCAATACATTTTAGTAAACAAGACACTAATATGCTTGACACTATTGAATAAAGCCAGGCATTTTTTAAAGTGTCATACACATTTCTGAAATCCACAATACATCAATTTTTAATACTTCTACTCTCTCAGCTCCATTAAAAAGATGGTAGGGGAAAGATTTTAGAGTAATTAATGATATAGTTAGCTGCTAAATATTAATAGGAATCGTAGTCTTGCATAAAATATAACATATAAACCTTGCCAATACAGACGCACCAGTAATTAAAGTTGAATACATAATTACACTGATTTATAAGACAGGCAAAAAGTTACACTTTACTAGCTTCTATGTAAACTGTGGGTAACAGTTAAACTTTCCATTTTACGGTTTATAAAAATGGGCAATATCTTGACTACAGTTCATAAATAGTTTAGAGATCTGTAATAGTAGTAAAAATTATAACAACTTATTCCATCATGAATATTCTTATTGCACCATACAAACCAAACTGTGATAATGACCCATAAGATGTAGATTCATCGTAGACACTGCTTTACGCCCAAGAGAACGTTAGTAGTACTAAGAATCTGTAGAGGACTGCTGGAATAATAATTATAGGGTATTTGAGATAATCTAAAAAAGTAAAACCAATTTTGATCAACTTTGTCATATTATGAACATGGTATAATTTAACTCCACTTAAATTTGTATTTTAACTGATACAACAGTAAAACTTCAGAAAAATACTAAATTTAAGAAGCGTATTAATATAGATTCTTCCCTTTAGAGAGTCTGTTAACCACACTTACATGTGCGGCTGAGGCGAGCAGCCCGGACTACTGTTTCCGTTGCTGTCAATGTGATCCAGAGAACCATTGAGGTCTTCGTGGACGGCCTGCAGTAGGCCACTGGATGCATTATTGATCAGTCCAGGATTACTTAGCAAAGGTAAACTGCTCTCTGCCAAGGCAGCCTAGTGAAATGAAGAGTGTGTAAAACAACTTTCAAAATGGCATTTAAAATAATTTTTAAAACATGTATCTTCTTTTAATGGGTTCAAATAATGAAGCAGATATTTTAGAAGGATTAAAAGAAAATGTATTGAAAAAAAAATTCCTAACTGGCTACTTGTGGCAGAGATGCAAGGAAATTAAGTGTGATGCGAAAATATAAATAACAGTCCTTACAGCAAACTTTCTCACTCATGTTTCAACCTTTGGCATAATGAAATGTTAAATCCACACATGTAATGAAATACTCCAGTTTAATATAAGCAGTTGCTCTGCTTTTTTAAAAATGACCAGAACTTAACTCAAAATAAAGAAGTCCTGACATTTGCCTCCTTTGCATAAAAATTATATATTATAATTAAACTTTAAAGTTTTTGCCACAAGCACCATGTTCCCCAACACTATGATGTGAAATCATTTATGACAGCCTGGATAAATATTAATGCATAGCCACATGCATTTGCAAAAGCTTCTATCAATCTAGCATTTGCAGAAAAACCGAATGTTCCAGATTTTGCCACAGGGTGTCCTTCTTGCTTCTTCACATCAAAAGTAGCTTGAATTAGAACCACTGCTATCTATAGTACTAGGTACTACAACTTGGATGATAAACCAACTATTAAGAACAATCACAATCTCACCTAAATACAAAGACATGCCAAAAAAAAAAAAAAAAAAAAAAAAAAGCCCCAAAA
>NW_016828776.1:751090-753590 GCF_001698545.2 Rhinopithecus bieti | reverse complement strand
TAGAATTTTTTTAACTTAAAACAGTAGCATTTGATACAACATGTGTGTTATCATTTGTGATATAAATTATCTGCCTTTAATCTAGCTAAAGAAAACTATAAAGATTTTTTGCAAGTTCTTTAAAATTACACTACAAAAAAGAAAAGAAAAGGTTATCTTTCAGGGTGTTAGTTATATTACAGGCATGATATTGTAAAGACCGGCTGTTTGCCATAATATAAAATCTTGTGGAAAAAAATCAAGGTTAGCTCATGTAAAAACTGTCTCTGTAATAAAGTCATAACTAATTGGGAGTTTGGTCTAACCTACACTGGGAAAATCTTAGGTCTGATTACTTTGGGATATTCAAATGCATATGATGTGGTCTAAAAGTTATAAAAATATAAGTGAAAAGTAACATTAAACTACAGCAATCCTTTCTGGGTTATCAATAATTGCCACTGTTTAAAACAATCTAAAATTCCATTATCTCCATTAGTTATTGTATGGCTAAGACAATAAGATGCAGCCTGAAAGACCCAGAATCTGCTCGGTACTCAATGTAACACACCAGAATTCTGAGAAGAGTCCATTAAGTGAGCATTTGACAAACCTGTATTTCTAACTGTTGCACCACCTGCATTTGCACTCGACACTGAGCGGTGCTTCGGTCATCCAATGCGTGTTCATTGTTAAGGTGCCTAAACAAACAGAAGACACAAAACAGAATGTAAAGTGATGTCAATCTCAGTGGCATAGGCTACACTTAAAAAGCATTACACTGAAATCAGATGTTTCTCTGTGCACTGGGAAAACAGAAAGCCTTGAAACCATATAGAAAAAAGTTAAAGCTGCTTACGTGTTGTGTGAAATTATTTATGTAATGTAAAGAGACTCTTCGAATGGCAGAAAATGTCACTGTCTCTAAGCTTACCTGTTATTACAAAAAATATTTCCCCAGACCATTTACAGAGTTATAGTAGAAGTCATATTATTTATGCCATTTTTTTAAAAAAAGAACAGCTTACAAATCTATGAAGCAAAAGCAATTCTGAACAGAACAAAGGCAATTTTCTATTTCATTTCTGTTAGAACAGTTTGTTGTTTCTATGATGTATTTTAGTGAGCAATGTTTTATTTCATTGGGATGCGGTATGAATTAGGTAAAGATGGCAAATTATCATCCTGTGGAAACATCAATATTTATGAAGAACAATGATTTGCTGTTAGTAATAAAGAAACTTCGCTGAAGATTCTCATCATTAGAATAATAAGATTGACATTTCATGTCCAGTGTCCTAACTAGGAGACATTTATCCTAATCTTATTTTTTAAATGGTGAAAAATAAATCATTCCAATGATCTTACTCTAACCTTGAATATGCATTAGTCTACCCTGAATGTGCATTAGTCTACCATTATTATTTCTATATAATGTTTAAAGATATCTCTTTAATGAGTGGTATGTTAATACACCAAAAGTAATTTAGTAAAGCAGAATCTCCAACGAACATGAAAACATTTAATAATATATACTCTTTAATTTGTAATATATAATGTCTTTGATGCCTCCTAAAATTAAAGAAAGTAATCTTCAAGTAATTTAATACCCGTTGGTGCATCTACTTCACCAATGGGCAAACTAAGGCAACAATTTTAGAGATGTTCTCATCATTGCATATGAGTGAAATGGCATATTGAAAAGAAATTCACAAAATTAAATAATAATTTACATATTTGCCCACATGGCTCAAGTATCACTTAGAATGATATAATAGTCTAAGAAGTTTATAATAGCTCTGGGTGTACTAAATTCAACAAATATATTTTTGTATCCATTCAAATTATTTACTTTTATTTCTTGAAGATCATAACGAGGCAGAAAAAATATAGACACATATATGTAAAACATATGAAGAGTAATTAAAGTCGTGTTGCTGAAAAAAGCTAATTTTATTATAAATAAAAGGTTTATTTGTTTACAGACCTAGGTTCAACAATCAGAAACCTCTGTTTTGCCTATACCTTGATAAATTAAACCAGTTTGTTTTAATACTTCCTTATTGATCATAACAGCAAAACCTCCATGTATCTTGTCACAATGTCAGTCTTGGTTGAAGAGAAATTGTGGACTAAAATAGCAAGGTGGATAAGGTCAAGCTGAAGGAGTGTGGCTGGAGTGCAGGGGAGGGACTTCCACTATACCTGTCTGCTCTCTAAGCTCAGTTCAGGTTTGTTCTGCTGTGAACCTGTGAAGAGGATTAACATTCACTCATGCTCTCTGGGAAGGAGGTATGGAATGTCAGAGTAAACCAGAGGTTAGTTAACAGAAAGTGTCACTAATTCCTAAATAACAAGACAACATTTAAAAATTGTTTTTCAGGGTGCTTTCCTCCAAAATTTAAATGAACAGTAAGACAATTTTCTACCAGCATAATACAGTTGTGTGTTGAATTCTTAAGGCTTCATATTGCTGTGTTTCCGTAAGATTTTTTTTTTTTTTTTTTTTTTTTTTTTTTTT
>NW_016828776.1:736559-749059 GCF_001698545.2 Rhinopithecus bieti | reverse complement strand
GTAACTTCAATCATATACAATCCAGATTAGTGATTCAATTTTAACCTTTGGATTCTTCAAATTCATTTAAAGTTGTAGCATTTTATAAGCTAAAAAGGGATCAGATTTAAATCCAAGTATGTCAAAGACTGTTTTAACAAAATGTTTCACTTGCATATCACTGGTGTTTGATTTATTTTGCATCAAGCTTTTTATGTTTAAACACTGACAGGAGTTTAAATACAAAATGTTAGCTGTCACTATTCATTTAGTTGATTATGTGAGATGCCTTAGTTTTGAGAGATGGGGGCACTGTCACCAAAAGAAACAACATTCTGACAAGTTCAAAGAATGCCTTCTTGAGGTCATAATTTTGTAGCCATGCTGCCTAGTCAAAGACAAAGAAATAGACAATACACATTAAGTAAGAGTATAATTTTAGAGTAGTCAGCTGCAATAAAAGACAACAAATTTCTATTAAATAAACTATGTTTCCACTATGTTTTCTATTGCTCTTCATATAGTATCAAGCCTTAAAAATTTAAACTGTAATAAATTTAACTCATTTACACCCATCTACTAATTAATCTTTAATACATTAATATATTTATGGACACTAGCCATCCTGCCTTTCTTAAAGGGGAGTATTTCCACCTTTGTATCTTAGATGATGTTTTGTGTGCTGGCATCTATGCATGCAGGTTCAAGAACACTTGTCTGCTAAATGGAATGTTATATTGTAAACCTTTTGGCTTAAGCTCTAAAATCAATCCATCTATATTCAAGCTGACTTAGTTCCAATGGAATGATAATTAATTTTGCAGACAAACTACTCTAAAGTTTTGTCAGATGTTATTACACTTTGACATTTATAAGACAGTAATGAAGAACTAGTATTAAATGCTTTTAGTGATCCAGTGAGATACTCAATTAGTGGTCAGGAAAAATGGTTAGCTTGTGTCAACACCTACTTTACAGTAAAACTCAAAATTTTCCTAAACACTTTTATCCTGGACTTCTCATTTTTGTATTTTCTGCGTTTCATCTTGCGTGTACAAATAACTACTTCTAACTTATGTCTGAATTTTTTTTATCCAATGAAAAGAGGTCTCATTAAAGAATATATAAACAATTAAGAATATATAAGAATAAAATATATAACCATAATATATAAAACATAAATATATAGTATATATATAGCAGGTACATATATTGTTGTTATACATAAGATTTGACTGTCGCTTTATAATGGCTTTTCTTTGGTGGCAAGATAAGACGTAGAGCAGGATTCACCAGTTTAGTTTTTGAGATGTAAATGTGAATAAAAGAATTGGGAACTACAATAATTCTTCTACTTTTCTTTTTAATTTGACATATGTTGCAGCTAATAGTAAAAAGAATGGTTTCCTTTATTTGCAAACACAAAAGGATAAAGCTATCTGATATCAAATTCAAAAGCTGAAGCTGTAAAAATTTATTTCTAGTCGTAATACTATAACTAAAAATGTCACAATAATATTTTCCTAAAAACGTGTTTATAATAAACAGCTGGATTAAATTTTGAGCAGCAGATACACAAAAAAAGAGAACATAAACGCATTTCTAGTGCTTTATAATTTTAGCCTCTCTCCATTGCCCTTCAGCAAAATCCTCAGTTTTCTCATTTATTTACCAAGAGGAAAACAAAGTCATCTGAGAAAACTCTGTGTAAGTGTGATCCCTTTCCTGCTTCATTTTCACTTCGCCACCAGATGGCACGTAAGCTTTTTTTGAATATCTGAAGTGAATTCATTTAGTGATATTATATGTTCTTCTTTCAATTTCTAACACATTTTAAAGAGACAATGCCTCTATGAGAGAGTATTAGTCTAGCGATCAGTATTTCCTTCGGTTCAGTATACTTACTTAGGTGGCTCTATTACAGAATTTATCAAGATCTTTGGACTCTGGTGAATCTAAAGCATATCACGAACAAAAATGGATAAAACGGCTTAAACTGCCTGTTCTTAGTTCTGTCTCCCTATAAACGTTATGAGTTGGAAAAATGGTCAGTCTTTGGAACCAAAGTGGTATCTGATAATTGAAAGGAAATCGGCTTTTTAATGTAATTTCTTTGTTTTATGTTTTTGTTTTTAAGCACTGCATGATATTGAAAGAAGACTAAGGTAAAATGAGGGCTCATGATTCTCTGATTCTTTAGTAATAAACACATAATATTCTGAGAAAAATTAAATTGACTACCTTTCATTTGCTATAAACAAAAATCATACTGAAGGAAATATGTATTTTTTTCGCTAAAGAGTTTATTTTGAATTTTGTGCAGAAGCAAGCAATTTTGGAGCAGTAAAAATGCATAAGGTGAGTGGGTTAGTCGCTATGACATAATTTACCATTCTTAAAAAAACAGTAACAATAGCCCTTTACATAATTTCAATGACAAGGAATAATATATTGATAAGGACAAATGTATTCACATGAGGAAATGGGAAATCATCTGTTAAAACAACATCCCTATGTTCTTTCTTTGCTTTAACTTTTTTTTAATTATTATTATTTTAGAGAAGAAAACTTCAGCAAAGCTACCTAACATTTTTTAATGGTCTCTTTGCTTATAATCAGTTTCATACCCAAATAAACGGCAGCTCACAACTGTTTTGATAAAAGAAAAGTGTAAATTTTCATTTAAGGCCATTTACAAAGAGCCATAGTGGTATATGAAGCAAATTTTTTCTTAATTAGTTAGGAATGATAAAAGGTTAAAAAAATCTTTGTGGAAGTCTTACTGTAATTCATTTATAAAGTTATTGTGATGGCAAGTACTTGTGCCTGGTTGTTAAGGTGCTTTTGCTCTATACCCTGTAGTCAGTCTTCCATTTGTAAACACATCTTTTTGATGTTTCTGCCAACATCCTGGCAACAAAGCAGTGCAATTTCAAATGAGCTAATTAACTTAATTGTTGATGAAGCATGAAACAGTTCACTCACCCTGTTAGCTGCACCATGACAACATAAGAGTCTCAGCCTGTGAAGTTACTCATCTCCATAAGCCTATCTGTAGTTCTCTGTTTAGATCTCTTGTATACCAGAATTGTGTAAGGAAAACATTTCATGAAAGATGAATCTTTTCACTTGAAAAGAACTCCTTAAGATTTTTTTAAAATAAAATACTGTATTACAAATTAAGAATACACAAAGTGTTGGTTTTAAGCTAGAGAAGCCATGTAATCTGCTATACAAAGATATAGCCATGTGTGTTTCTTGATGTTTCTAAGGGCAAGAAGTAACAATGTAAATGAAATGTAGTTATTTCTTTAAAGTTTAGCCAGTATAAACTTTCATTTTAATTCTTGTAGTTAAATGTATATACTAAATACTATTTTAAAAAATATATAAAGCCTGTAATTAAAAAACAAGCTTTCAAAATAAGTTTACTGAAAATATATATATTATGACGACTCACATAATATTAATTAGGAACTTAAAACTTAAGAGAATTCTATTTTACAAATAGTTCTGTTATAAAGTTCTCCAATGATTAATCACATATTATTGTAGGCTAACATTTTCATTCATTCAAAATCTTTACTAAATAATTTGTAAAATACCTTAATGAAAAGATGAAGCCTGACCTTGCTAATCCACTTGTTGGAACCCACAAAAATCTTACAGTGTGTCTTATAATGGACTTTTACTTTTCTCCTTCATCTTTTGTTTATTTACAACGTGCCCAAAACTCCCATATAATCCAGCACCCCCCCGCCAAAAAAAAAAAAGTAAAAAACCTACTTTAAAAACTGTCCAAAATCTTCACAAATGCTTTCACAGCCTGGCCATTTGCAAACTCCATGGCCATAGAGAGTGTGAGAGGCCCCAGTCTCCTCATGTGACGAGCTGTAGCAAAAGAACACGACGTCAGATTCATCTCAAAAAGCTATAATCGTTGCAGGCTGCTAGCGCCTGTCAGGTTACGATCAGTGACAAACAGGTCAAAACAGGTCAATTCAGCTCAGAGCAGTCAGAAAAATTTAATCGTTCTATTGAATAGTTCAACTGCCAAGGCTAGATGATGTTCCAATTAGAGGAGAAATAGAGCCAAAGATGACTGTTAATAAAGGATGAAAAACTAAGAGGACTGTATAATATCATATGCTAATGCTGCCATATGACCTTAATGTAACATTTTATCTCTAAATAAAAAATATATATTCATATGTGGTCAAGTGAAAAAAACCCTTCATTTTTAAGAAAATAATAGGACAGTCATCATAAGATTTTGAAGTGCTCTTTTAAAGAAGATATGGACCTCTAGGCTTATTTAAATTGTTTAACATTTATGTATAAACCACATGTATTTCTACTAGTTACACTTGATTTAGAAAATCTACTTTGGAACAGTATTCATTAGCTATATCTTTATATAATTATTAAAGACTTTTGATAAATGAATATTAGATAGAGAGAACCCAGAGAAATCAACCAACGTTTGGAATACACAATCATCAAATTAATCTCAATTAAAACAACAGCATGAAAGCATTCAGGAGCATACCACTTTATACTAATAAAACCAAACAAGAAAAATTTTCCTTGATACTCAAATGAAGGCCAGAAACATCACTGAATTATAGAATTTTATTTTAAATGGTAGTATAATTCAATATATGTTTCTTTGAAAAACATTTGGTTATGACAAAGAATTTGTAATGGCAAGGCAGATATTCATAGTGCATAACAGAACACTATCAATCCACTACACTTACATATGAAGTTTGGAGCTTTATATATAAGCCTAAGCCATTACGTTAAGAATTCTACACTTACATTCCATCTTTTAAAACAGATTTTCACACTGAGCAATATTTTAGCTTATGAACTATATGCAAATTACTTTAAAGGACTTGATTAGAGAGCACTATGCCTAAATAAATGGAACTAAAGGACAAATGTACATGAATGCTCCTTTTACAAATGCAATTTTTATACAACTAAAATAAAACAGTAAGTAAAAAATTATCTAACATAACACATTTAATATTAATAACTGAAATAAAATATTTTTTCTTTGAAATTTTAGTTGAATTTAATCATAAAATTACCAACATAAGTTTATCTTTATGTGTTTAAATATTTCATCATGCCACAATTAAAAAGGCAAACCAGAATTTCCATCATCTAGCTTAGTATGCTTGTGTCTATATTATTTATCTGTTCTCTGATTTCTAATTCATATGTTTGAAACATATAAGAGAGACATCCATGCATCTTTAATTATTTGAAATTAAATAACTGATTTTAGCTTGAAAATGTTCTCAGCAATCAGGTTAATCATAACATCTTAGTCATAAAAATATATTGATACAATCATTCCACATGCACTCATGAAAAAATAAATGTCTTCAGGCAACTCCCCAACTATATCCATCAAACTTTTGGTATTTGAACTGCTTTTCTGTAATATAAAGAATATAATAAGATAAATAATCTAAAGATTTCTAACCTGTTGTTCTATACATTTTGTCCTTCTTTCAAGTACAAATTGTTCTTTTCCATTGTCTCAATGGTGAAAATAAAATTTGATGATAGATAAATATAGAATAAAGCTCATGAGATTTACCTGTCTCGTCTTGCATTTAGAACTGAAGACTGTCCATTCACTATGGAATGATGAGTTATTGGTGGTGATGCTTTGGAAGTGGTGGAGGAGGTAGTCGAGGAGGAATTGTTAGTAGTGAGGTCTAGCCCTCCATGTTTAATGCCATTGTCTTCCATACTGTGAACTCCAGTCACTTCTTTCCATAACTGCTGAATCTCAGCAGGACTTAAGCCAGCTATAAAATGAAAGAAAGCTTCATTAACATGACAAGGTAAAGTTTATATAATGAGCTTTGTGTTATTAATAGATTAATACCAACAACAACAGTGATGTTACCTGCATAAATTAATATGCAACAAAAAATCACTTTTACACTATCAGCACTAAAGCTTTTGTCTTGAAAAAAATCATTTATTTTCTAAAGAGTACCAATTTGGGAATAGTATGCGGAATACTGCCATATGAAATAATTGAGAATATTATCAAGCATTAAAAAAATCTCTGCATGTTCCATTTAAAAACTGAACTAGGGCCAGGCATGGTGGCTCACGCCTGTAATCCCAGCACTCTGGGAGGCCGAGGCGGGCAAATCACTTGAGGTCAGGAGTTCAAGACCAGCCTGGCCAACATGGTGAAACCCTGTCTCTAGCAAAAATACAAAAATTAGCCAGGTGTGGTGGTGCACACCTGTAATCCCAGCTACTGGGGGGTTGAGGCAGGAGAAATGCTTGAACCTGGGAGGCAGAAGTTGCAGTGAGCTAAGATTGTACCGCTGCACTCCAGCCTGGGTGAGAGTGAGACCCTGTGTCAAAAAAAAAAAAAAAAAAAAAAAAAAAAAAAAAAAAAAAAAAAAAAAAAAATAAATAAATAAAATAAAATTGAACTATTCAACTTTTAAGAGTAGCTTTTACTTATTGCTAGTATTAAGGTTTTGTTTTTTTTTTAAATCAGTCAGGAACTTGAAAGAGAAATAGATTTTAAAATAGTATCAAAAGAAGTAAAGAAAAAGGGAAACAAAATGCAGGAAAAAACAGTGGACACCCAACCAAAAAATTAGGAGATTTTCACAATAATCTGGTCATTTTGAATATTTCTCAGAGGGGTGACGTACATAATAAATTTAATTTTGGTGGTCTTAAAGAAACCAATATGCTTTACTTAATATGGGATCAATTAAGAAATAAACATCCTATAACTTCTTCAATTTATGACTGATAGAGAAATCAACTACTCATTGTTAAAACAATTCCTGGTTCAGGGATTATGCCCCAAATTTACTTGAATGATATAATAAAAATAGAAAAAGCTAGATAATAATCCCTTTAGCTTTCTTTTTTTTTTTTTTTTTTGTTTTTATTTGAAGACGGAGTCCCCTCTCTCTTGTCGCCCAGGCTTGGAGTGGCAGTGGGCAATCTCCAACTCACTGCCAAAGCTCTGCCTCCCCGGGTTCACGCGCATTCTCCTGCCTCAGCCTCCAGTCAGCTGGGATACAGGTGCCCACCACCACGCCAGGTAATGTTTTTGTATTTTTAGTAGAAGACGGGTTTCCACGTGTTAGCCAGGATGGTTTGATCTTCCTGACCTCCGTGGATCTGCCCCGTCTCGGCCCTCCCAAAAGTGCTGGGATACAGCGTGAGGCACCCGTGCCCGGCCAATCCTTTTTGGTTTTTAACTTAAATATAAATTTGAAATAAAGTATTGAGAGACTATTGCTTACAGTATTTGACTTAAAAAATAGTCCTGTGTCTTAGTATATTTTTTATATACCTTGTGCTTTTTAATCCTCAGTACAAACTAATAGAGTCAGTATTATTAGTTTAAACAATTCATGAAAAAGGAAACAAACTAAGAGAGAAGTTCAAAATATGTCCAAGATCACCCAGCTTCCACATGGTAAAGTTGTAATTTAAATCCAGGCAGTGTGGCTTGAGTACCTTTGCTCTTAAAATACTATATTAAGAAAATATTAAAACTACTGAATAAGTAAGTACAGGGAAAAATGAAGAGACTATTTTACTATATTCTGGCATTTTACTAACTGCATTACATTTATAATCTTAGTTAACTTCGCTTGAGGTTAGAAATCATTATATTTTACAAGAAGGCTCAGAAAGATTAAATATTTTGCCCGAAATCACTCAATTTATGTTCAGTGAGCAGAATTCGAACTCAATGCTCTGTGGCTCCAAAATCTATGTTCTTAATTACTATGTGCATCTATAACATCTAATATAAAGATGAAAGTACAACTCAAACTACCTCTCCCAACCTAACACACGTCTACATTAGATTCTATAATGATGTAAGAGATGTGTGGGGTGAAGCAGGTTTAAATAGGCAGGGGAGATGGGGCAAGATAACAGAGTATGATGGTAAGAAGAATGAACTCTCTCACTCCAATCCCTGCAAATGGAAAAATCCCTGATCTAGATATCACTATATCTAAGTATTGGCAAGTAGCCAATAGCAACAGAAGAATTCTCACTGTTTCAAACATAACTTCTGGTCAAGTTATTCATCACAGCATTAACTTTAAATTGCTATGCCTATCACAATTTCACACAGGTAGTTTTACTGAAGGCTATCATTTCAGTGATTCTGACTCCTTGAGATTTTAAGACAAGGCCTGAGCCTAAAGGAAAAACAGGATAATTTGGGTTTCCAAAGTTACTACAAACCATCTTTTTCCATAGAAATGAAAGTGGCTTTATAAAGAAAGGTTTCTCTGTTACATAGGAAACAACTTTTTTATATAAAGATCTATAATTATTGCTTTAACCCAGAATTCTGCAACTTTTCTGACTGTAACTTTTTGATTATCGGTTGGTGTTTGTTAGGTGTCCCAAAAGGAAAACTTCATCAGCAAATCCTTTTTCATGACAGCGTCAACATGTCTTTTGCATGAGAACTTTCTCCATCTTACCAGCTGCCTCTCTGCTCTACTGTCAACTCTTGCCTGCATCACAGCTATAGCCTTCCCACTGTCTTCCCGCTATTACCTTGCCTTGAATATATGAATTTACTCTTCATGGAGCAGCCAAGTGTTCTCTCTATAAATGTAAATTAGGTCATGTCGCTTCCCAGGCAAGGCCTCCAAAGGCTTTTGAGAATACTTAGAGGAAAACAAAACAAGAAAACAGTAACAAAAACACCCTTACTATGGCCTATGGGGCACTGCACTTATTATCTGGCTCTTGCCTGTCTCTCTGATCTCATCTACTGCTCTCTCTTCACATTTCATTCTGTCATACCAGCATTCTGTTGCTTCTCAAATGTATCAAACATTTTCTCCCTTTCCAACCTTTGCTCTGGCTGTTCCTACAACCTATTCTTGGCTTCCTCCCTCCCTTCACTTAGATGGTTCAAAGTTCACCTCCTCTAAGTTTCCAACCACACTATCAACCCCTGCCCCTCCCCACCCTCCCTTCTAGCATTCCTTAACTCCTCATCCTATTTTTTTTAAGATCATGTATCAGTTTCTGAAACCATTTAATCTATCTATCTATCTATCTATCTATCTATCTATCTATCTATCTATCTATCTAGTCTACCTCTTGTTATCACCAGTCTCCCTCTAATACAATTAAAGTGTTATAAGAGTAGGGATTTCTTGTTTTACTGGTATACCTCCACTGCCTTGAACAGTGTCTGGCACGTGCTCAATAAATATTTGTGAATTTCATTGATTATAATAGAGTCATACATTTCTTGAAGACATGTTGGTGCCCACATGGAAGTTTTGTGACTCTTAAAGGGCATACTCTATATGAATATTGCTACAATACAAGACTAATGTCTACAGAATTGTATATGGCACTAGTTACTTCTAACACAGATTGAGTGGCTAACAACATTTTACATCTCAGTTAAAGGCTTAGATGGTTTTAGAGATTATACCAACTAACGATGTTACTAGTAATTCAGTTTTGGGATTTTATTAATAATTTAGTTACATAAGTATCTACTTGCCTTCTAAAAGTAGATTTCTATGATACTATTCATTTGTACTGAAAATTAGTGACATCACCATGCTATTGCAATAAGGTAACAAATATTAGGCAGTTAGTAGGCCCTCAATAAAGATTAGATGAATAAATGACCTGTTCAAATAATCCAAATAATGTTTCTTAATTAAAAACAGGAAGAAATAGTTTTAAAATATTATATAATAGATAAGAGGCAGAGAATAAAAGAAGTCAAAAAGATTCATTTTAGCAGCAGCAGGTCCTCAAATGTTGGCATATTAGAATCACCTGGGCATATTTTAAAATCTCTAAGACCTTACCACAACCCACACCAATAAAACCACAATGTTAGAAGGGAAACACAGGCATTAGTAGTTTTTGAAGCTCCAGAGGTGATTTCAATGCACAGATAATTTTGGGGCAAATTTTAAAAGAAAACTATTACCTTGCTCTTGGGACAAAGCTTTCAACCTAAACATTGCTCTGCTCTTTTATATGCATACAAAACTACTTAGAAAATGTGAAACAACTAGCCAACTGATTTTGTACAATTTTGAAAGTTTTATGAGCTTTGAAGTCTTGATGGTTTGCAATAATTAATCTAGGTTATTTTTCAGGCAGTGATATAACAAGTTCAGTATTTCCAAAACAGTGTTCTATGGAACAGTAGTCTTATAAATGCTGTTAATCTAAGAGGTCCGTGGTCTCTATCTTGGAGACTTTATTATTCATGTAAAATAGTTCTGAGATGTGTAGTAACAAGGAAAACTTGAATCTCATTTTGAAGTCAGCGTTTTCCAATTATATTTGAGGAAGAAAAACCCAAGAAACTCTTTGCAATTACGCTAGTTTGTGTAAGTTTTAAATACCAGGTGTAAGTTTAGGAGTCACCAACTGATCCCTAGCCCATACCCCTCCCTAGTCTTTCTATTTGAAAATGCCATGTAACCTTATCCAGTTTCTTAAACTTTCCATGTTCAAAACTAAACTCCTGTTTATACAGCCCCCTCCCTCAACCCCAACTCAGTTCTCTTTAGAGTATTCTTCGTCTCTGTTTTATTTAACTGATACTTACATAGTGCTTTTGATATGCCAGACATTCTTCTAAGTGCTTCACATATGATATCTAATCTAATACCCCAAACCTTTGCCTTTGCACACTAAGGCAAAGAAAAGTTAAGTGCCTTGCTCTAGAGCTACTCTGTTGCAGAGCTTGCTCTCATTTTCGGGTCATTATTCATTAACCCTTTCCTCAGGACTCCTTCTGAGGGTCACCCCATTTTCCTATTGTTACTTAGGTTTTTCCTGTTCTTGCCTTTGTTTCTCTCCTATGGAGAGAAATATATTTTACTTAACTTATTTAACTTAACTATATATTTTACTTAACTTATTTATTGTCTGCCTTCTAGACTAAAGTGTATGTTTTATGATGGCAGGTATTTTTGTCTGTTTGTCTGTTTTCTTCACTGCCATATCCCCAGTGTCTGTAAGAATGCCTGCAGTCAGTGAAAGCTCAAAGAATATTACTTGAAAGAGTTTTAAAATTTGGCCAGAACACTCGTGTACTGGCAAACATATTCTGGGAATCTGTGGACTAGATTATTATGATTAATAGACAACGTTTATCTTAAGTGAAGATTATTCGGTTTCTCTTATTTCAAGGATATATACACTAGACGTGCCAAAAAGTTTTGTAATTACTCAATTTTAAAATTCCATGGCCACAAAAAATTGGGAATCCCTACTCTACTTTTGGATAATAATTTGGGCTTGTGCTTATTCACCGCCAGTACCACAAACATTAAAAGGTTTTTACCACAGGAGCTGAGTAAATGAAAGGGTAATTCCTTAATCAAGTTGCCTATCATACCACAGATAATACAACTTAATAATAATTCTTATGACAGGGTCTGACTGGAGTGCAATGGCATGATCACAGATCACTGTAGCCCTGACCTCCTGGGCTGAAGTGATCTTCCCTCCTGAGCCTCCCAAGTAGCTGGGATGTGACCAACCACAGGCATACGTCATCATGCTCAGCTCATTATTTTATTTTTTGTAAAGACAGGGTCTCGTGCTGCCCAGGCTTGTCTTGAACTCCTGGGCTAAAGTGATCCTCAGGCCTCAGCCTCCCAAATTGCTGGGATTATAGGTGTGGTCCACTGTACTTGGCCTAATAATAATTCTTTAATCCCACATTCAGAGTTTGTGGAGCATCTACAAGGTGCCAAGCACTGTGCTAAGAATTAATTAAAATTAATTCATATCTAGATTATATGTCCTTAAGGCACACGAAGTTTAAAAATGTCTACGCTAGTTTCAACACAGCTTTGAAAATGCTAAGTTGATTTTTACTTATTACTAAAATAAGTAAAAAGCAACTTTTATTAGTAAAAAAATCTCCTTAGCAGCTTTTTCACACTCAAAAAAATAAAAGATTTTTTCAATGTCGTTTCTTTTTCTGTGTCCAGTAACTGATTTTTAAATGTCAAACAAATAATTGTATATATTATGATGCGAAGTATGTATATCATTAATTTCAAAAAAAATTTTTTTTAATTCTTTTTTTGATATTTAAATGTAGCTTTTATTTTTAGTATTTGGATGTCTGTAATTTTTTTTTTCTTTCTTTCTTTCTTTCTTTCTTTCTTTCTTTCTTTCTTTCTTTCTTTCTTTCTTTCTTTCTTCCTTTCTTTATTTATTTATTTTTATTATACTTCAAGTTCTAGGGTACATGTGCATAATGTGCAGGTTTGTTACATATGTATACTTGTGCCATGTTGGTGTGCTACAACCATCAACTCGTCAGCACCCATCAATTCATCATTTATATCATGTATAACTCCCCAATGCAATCCCTCCCCCCTCCCCCCTCCCCATGATAGGCCCCAGTGTGTGATGTTCCCCGTCCCGAGTCCAAGTGATCTCATTGTTCAGTTCCCACCTATGAGTGAGAACATGCG
>NW_016828776.1:730160-735309 GCF_001698545.2 Rhinopithecus bieti | reverse complement strand
ATTTTCCAGGTGTTGTGTGTCTCAGTTCCCCTGGCTAGGAAAAGGGATTCCCTTCCCCCTTGCGCTTTCCAGGTGAGGCGATGCCTCGCCCTGCTTCAGCTCTAGCTGGTCGGGCTGTAGCAGCTGACCAGCACCGACTGTCCGGCACTCCCCAGTGAGATGACCCCAGTACCTCAGTTGAAAATGCAGAAATCACCGGTCTTCTGTTTCGCTCGCGCTGGGAGTTGGAGACTGGAGCTGTTCCTATTCGGCCATCTTGCTCCGCCCCCTCGTATATCATTAATTTTTAACGAACTTATTTAGTGATACTCTACTTATTTTCTAAGGTTACTTATAATTTAAAGTAATAAAATTGAGTTTTGGTAGAAACATTTGTATCATATATATTCTGTTAAGCCAAATTGATATTTAATATTTGAATTGGAATCACTGAGATATTACTATGTACTTTTCAGTTTTCATCTTAAATTTTATATTTTACAATGTGAAACTTAAAAACTAGTATACACACATGGCCAGAATAAGTGAATCACAGAAAAGGGTATATATTTCAAAAGTAGACTTCTCTACCAGCCTTGACCTCTGGATACCTATCTCTCTTCTTCAGAAGAGAGTTCCACTTTCTAGAGTATCCTTCAGAGACCTGGGTGTTCACTTATAATTTGACAAACTCAACATATTATTGATTTATATTTGACCAGAGGTCTACTATCACCTACAGATACAAAGTTCATCTTTAAAATGCCTGTCTGAGAGGTGAATTAAATACACACTTTGTCCAAATGCCAAATTTAGCAGAAGTAGGTATTCAGCTGAAACTGAGATCAAAGAGAAATTATCTTCACCAAAGACGGAACTTCTGGGATACGTGAATACATCTGATATTAACAAAAATTAGTACTATCATTTTTTATAGGTTGCATTTTAAAAGCTTGATTGATATTCTATTACAAAACCAATGATGTTTCGTTTTTCTAGTCATATTTTAATGTGGCAAAGTTGACACACTGCTTTTGAGTCTTCCTCTGAAGATGTAAAGAATTGCCAAATAAAACTTTAAAAAAAGATTTATGAGATAAATGGAATTAAATTCATGTTAACATTATACATTCTAGTTCACAAAATAATTCTACAATAATTATAGAGTTATGATATAATTTAATCTGAATCTTTTTTATAGTTTTCAAAACTAACTCAACACACTCAATATTTTCTATATATGTAAGTATTTACTAGTTTTTTAAACATAAAATTAATAGCATTCACAGGTAGCTTGGCAGAGTTTTATACCTGTAATGATAAATGTACATTTAAACTTGAATTCACTGATGAAATTTTAGCACATAAAGCACCAAATAAGTTTTTTTTTTCCTCCAAGTTACAAATGGAAAACTTTCTGATATTTGAAAGGGAATACTGACATGGTAATAATTTTGCCTGACATGGATTGTTCATATTGGTAATGTTTTTGCTACAATTACATACAATAGTAATCTATGCAAGCACAGGATCATTGATTAAGCAGTAAATCCAGGATGCCGGAAGTAGGCATTTGGCTACTTAGACTTCCATAAGCATAGAATGAAGCCAAAGCCAAATAGCTAATTTTGGCTGAATACTGAGCCCAAAGACTATCTTCAGCACAATTCTAACTCAGCCTAAAAACATTATTATATTTTATTTCAATACATTTCATTTTTAATTGTTATTCAGCCACTCTTATTCCAAGATTCTCTCGTTCTATAATATGTTAATTCAGAAGAATCCTGGCTAGAATCTAGCATTCCCTGTTTGGTCTTTCAAATTGGTAATGAAAATCTTGTCTTTTAAGTAACTTTTATAAATTAAAAAATATGTAAAAACTTGGAGTGACAGAAAATCATCACCACATGTATTCCTATCCCTACAGTCATAGTAAATGTGTGAATATATTGTGGATTAGAGTATACAAACGTTTATTGGATGTCAAAAACATATCAATGTTTAAAGTTAACTTCATCTTTCCTAACCAATAGACAATGATACTGGTTTTAAAATGTTTCACTAAATTTCATTACCAGATAATATATGAATTACGTTGTTTTCATATTACATAGATTTATAATGAGTATATTATTCAAGATGGAACTATAAATCCATCCTTTCTATTTGACTTATGTATGTATATACCTATATACCCATACTTATGTGTATACCTATCATCAGTCTGTATAAAACCAAACATATACTTAGGAGATGGAAGTTTACTTGCCTAACTAAAATCCAAAATTATAGTAATATTAATGATGATCTTAAATGATTAATATTTAAAATAATTTACACTAAGATGATAAATAAAAACTTCAGAGAAGAATGTAGATAAATCTGCTATTCTACCAAAATTCTTATAATTTTGCTATTTCTCATTGTTATATACACATATTTTAATATAATTTAAGAAGCTGTAACTCTAAAAGTAGCATGAAGAAGTTGTGCTAAATTATAGGGATAAATAAAATATGGCATAGTTTTAGGTCGGGCACAATGGCTAACGCCTGTAATCCCAGCACTTTGGGAGGCCGAGGCAGGCGGATCACTTGAGGTCAGGGGTTCGAGACCAGCCTGGTCAACATGGTGAAACCCTGTCTCAACTAATAATATGAAAATTCGCCAGGCATGGTGGTGGGCACCTGTAATTGCAGCTACTCGGAAGGCTGAGGCAGGAGAATCGCTTGAACCCAGGAGGCGGAGGTTGCAGTGAGCTGAGTTGGTGCCACTGCACTCTAATGTGGGTGACAGAGTGAGACTCCTCAAAAAAAAAAAAAAAAAAGACACAGTTTTAAAGACACAATGAGAACATCATCCATTAATCCATCATTGCACATTAATCCTACTTAGTTTTCATATGGCTATTTTTCAAGGCTAATATCAACCAACCAAAAACCTGGTGCAAAGTGAACTGGAAACTGATAATAAAAATATTCAAAATACTTTTACCTTAACCTCTAACTAAGGAAGAAATGATTCAGGGCTTAGACTGTACAACAATTTCCCATTCTAGTTTTGGGATTCCAGCACAGTACCATAATGTTAGGTTTCTTTACTGTAGCTAGTGTATTCAACATACAATGAGCATCCACAGTGATACTTTTTCACACTTAATCATCTAAATCATAAAAAATAAGATGATGATGCTGGCTTGTGTGGCTTACATGGCAACAACAGAAACTTTGATCAGTGAACCAACTACATTTGTGGCCCTACAATTATTCAAATGGATTTTTTTAACCTATATTAATGAAAACATAGTTTAGTGATTTCATCTTTTTTCCTTTTTAAAATATAAATTTTCTGCTCAAAGACAGATATCTTCAGATTTACTTTCCTTTCCCTAAATGTTCGCCATTTTCTCATTTTATCTCTATCTTATCAAGGATAAAAACAGAAGAAAAGGGAGAAACAAGGATTCTATGAAAATAAATTTGAATTTGAATTTCAGGTACTTTCTATTTGAAAACTATTAGAATGATTACATCATTATAAATTTCATTGTTCAGAGAGATGTTTTTTGCTTGTTTTGAAAGAATGTGGTTTCACAATATGTTTTAAACAAGTAACATTGTGCTTCAATTAGCACATATTTAAAAATTTCTTTAAATGTTTACTTGAATTGATTTAATAAAATAAGATTGTGGTAGATCACGCTTTTCTGTTGAGGAAATTCTCATATAGTTATATCCTAAATACTGATTTCATTTGAACTTTACTGAAAACAAAAAAAATTGTTTGTTTTAGTATAGTTTCTATGGAAGAAATCTGTTTACACTGAAATAATTTTATAAACTCTTTTTTCTTTCTTACTTTTTCATGTCTTTAAATTGTACTTATTTTCTAAAGAAGAATGTGAATAGAACATTCATTGATATAATGATGCTATCATTTATTCCAATTTTCTTTAGAATAACTCAGAAAAATAGGCTTATTGCCTTTTCTTTTGCTATTTAAACTTTATCTTTTTTGATTTCCTAGGAGTGCTTCAATCAGGTGAATAAGAAGATTTGAAGTCAAGTGAGAGAGGAAAATCAGAAAAAAAAGCCAAAGAGACATTAATTTGATAAATTAAAAGAGAGAACATTACCACGATACTCTTGATTTTCTTTAGTATGTCCTTTAGAGTCAGCAAAATGTGCAGCCAATGCTACTACAATATGAACTCCTCTGTGACAAATACAATTAATTTGAATTAATGTACATTTGGATCAATGTTTGTCCCAACAAAATCCAAATGCAAGTTAGAATATCCTTTTATAAGTGTAATGATATATAACTTACCTGAATTGAGAATTTTAGCACACAGTCACTTGTTTACCATTGTTTTTCTTTTTTTATTTAAAACTCTTTCCATTTCCCAAAAGTGAAGGGTCATGGATATGACATACAGCCATATTATCAGAGTACCTCCAAATTTTTCTTACAGACAAATAAGAATACAGTTGACAGATTTTTTAAAACTATAGTTTATAATACATGCATAGGCAATATTATTTGAGAGAGAAAAGAATGGATATATCCTATGACATAGGATGGGGTTCTACAAAGCTTAACTTGAAATGTGGTCTGTAGAAATTCATAAAGCCTCTTTTACATGTGGTGATTTCAGTGTGAAGATTGGGAACTTTTATCTTTCTCTTATCAGTTGTCCACCAAACTCCTATCAGCTCACTTAGTTAAATGGACTGCTGTCAGCCTTCCCAGTAATCCAATGCCCTGCAGATCCCTCCTGTACATTCAATAGTGCTTAAATTGTGTTGCCCTTATAAATTGTTTTGTGCCCATAAGACTAATAAATACACATTTAATATCTAACAAAACACTTGAAATTTTTACTTCACACTTGAAAGCAGTATATGGTCAAATTTCTGAGCCTCTAGAAAATGGGTCATGCCACCATGTTAACAATCATGTTTTAATAATAAACTTGAAAGTCATAAAAACAAAATTTCTCAAGGTATATGGCAGAAAGATCACGAAATGGCAGAAAGTACAAGATTTGAAATGAAGTGTGCACAACATTTTGTATGTACCTTGAGGCAGCGATTGGACAGGAAGTGCCGCCTGGCCAGGTGGAATGGAGATGAGTCCCTGACGCTGAAGACTGAGCAGATGCTGC
>NW_016828776.1:722660-727660 GCF_001698545.2 Rhinopithecus bieti | reverse complement strand
GATGAGTATACTATGAAAAGGAAAATTGGGGATGTTAACATTCTCCATTTTAACAAAGTGGTCAACTCAAATTTCATACTTTTGTGAACTAAAAGGAATGCTAAGGCGTTAGGAGTTTTAAAAGCAACTATTATCTGATAAGTATTTTGCATTTTTGTTGGTAAGTCAACAAATCGAATGTACCTAAGCACTTGAATATTTAAATATTGGCTTATTCCATTTTCAAATTACACCTCCCTCTGCTCTTATTCTAGACTTTAATAATTTTTTTAAAAAATTAAGCAATCTAGATTTTCTTACGAGTTCTATAATTAAAATGTTACATTTATGTTCTAGCATGCTAATAGGTTGTCCTTTCAAATGGAGACTGAATTGTCAAATATACCCACTGCACTTTCAACTCAAGTGCACACCGTCTAAGTCATGCTAGAACACCAAAGCAGGTAACCCACATTACCTGCTGCAGCATGACAGCCTGCTGCTGTTGGAGAAGGGCTTGGAGCTGCTGAGGAGACAGGACTTGTTGCTGAAGGATCTGCTGCATTTGCTGAGGGGTGATCACCTGGGGAGTCATCATGGCCACTGACACAGGCACCTTGCACAGAAAAAGAAAAAGAAAGAGAAATGGTGGTCATAACCAAATATCTGTTAATCGACTTCACAAATATTATGTTATTGTTCATAAATTCTTTAGCAGTGATGATCAATAATTTTTATGTCACATTTTAATATAACTTCTTTAAAATACTACTAAAGTATCACAAAACACAGACACTAACTTTCCAGAGGCATCAGATTTCATCAAACTCTTTATGTTCCATAGCTCTTATTTAACATGTTTAGATATTTGAACTTCAGCTATAATATCTATAGTCAAAAATAAACAACTACATGGCGGTGTTCTCAATACTTTATAATTGATCATCTCATCAATGTCACAGTGCTATAAATATAACGGTTTCTGAAATGTCTTAAAAGTGTAATTAAAATAAATAACAAAGGTTAAAAAATTGGAAATAATATGCATATAAATATGTTATCCAAACTAGTAAAAAGCATGTGTACAGTATATTCACTTAAAAAAACATAATCCCCATCTTCAAAACTATACGTACATAATAAAGTACTAGAAAATACCTGAGTCATAAAATTTAGCATATGAGAACACGTGGTAATTCATACAGGAGATACATATATACATATGTGTGTGTGCGTGTGTATCTCCAGAAAAATGACATACATAGGTCTTCTGAAAGAAGAACTCACAAAACTAGTATTCCAGCTCCTTCTTTAAACCTTTTCTTATTTCAAACTACTAAGTTTATACCAGGAAGTACAAAAATTTAGCAATTACTCAAAGCTTATTCATTGAACTGAAAATAATAAAAGTAATTTACTTAAAACTTTTTTTCTACTACTTACTTTATCTTCAGGGTTCTGAGGTTGACAGGCAAAATGAAGACAAGGAAGAAGAAAAAGATATAAAGGAATAAGAAGGAAGGAAGGAAGGAAAATACAGAAAAGGACAAGCTAGGGGGAAAGCCCTAGAGAAAGACGGAATGGATGTGAAGAAATAGGAAGAGGATGGCAAGAGTGGTGATCAGAAAAATCGGTATAGAAACCTAAAGTATATGCTCAGATAGAAGTCAAGTAACACTGTTTGAGGCATTACTTGTACTAACCAGTATGCCATCAAACAACTTGTCAACTTTCCAAGTTTGCAATCTTTGAAATAGCAATCACTTTCCTAGAAAAAACAATTCATTTTTACTGTAAATAAAAGCAAGTATCTCTATAAATACTGTTTTAGGACAAATTAATTGGACAACATGTCTTTGAAAACCTAAAAAGATTAACAGATATAGTTCACAACTTATTTTAATAGTCATTTTTTAATGCAGTTCAAACTTTTCCAGTGTGGCACTTTATGTTATGAAGAAAGGAGAAATTAATAATGAAAAGAGGTTAGAAGAAGCAGAAGAAAAAAAAAGAAATCCAGGGCGGATTAACTCTTCTTGCCAAAAAGAAATAAAGAACTAAATAAATCAAAACCTTTCATATTTAATACTGAAAAATAGCAATGCCTTTTCTTTTCTCCATGTTAA
Organism: Rhinopithecus bieti; assembly: GCF_001698545.2. Taxonomy (NCBI): domain Eukaryota; kingdom Metazoa; phylum Chordata; class Mammalia; order Primates; family Cercopithecidae; genus Rhinopithecus; species Rhinopithecus bieti. The sequence continues at coordinate 725,555 of NW_016828776.1, read as the reverse complement.
CATATTCAGATTAATTAGATCAAATTGAGTAACTTGAAAATTATGACAGAAATTCAGTGATTTTAAAAAAATTTCTGTATTTTAAAATATACTGGCATACCTATAAATTACTGAATTTGAATTTATTATAATAAAAAGCATTCTGAAATGTGTATTGTAAAATTAATTCACCAATGGGTTTTCAAGTGTTTGGTTGATTTATAAAATTGACTGTCAGTTTACTTAACTGCTTGTTCTTTGATAAACAAATAGAATGGTTAGAACAAGTAGTTAGAAAAAAAAGTATCAATCTACAAAAATGTCTTTTCTTCAAACAATCATTTACCTCATACTATTTCCAAATAACAAGGAATCACACTGAAATAGATAGAGAAAGACATATTAAACTAAAAAGCCTGTCAATCTAGACAGATAGATAGGTAGGCAGATAGATGATATAGAGTTTACAGATATGTACATGGATATATATATATAGAGAGAGAGATATGCCTTCTACAAAGTTAATCATAGATAAGAAGCTTGTCACACTTCTCACCTAACAGCCCCTTATTTTTTCAGTATATAGTGTTTTAATTATTCCCATATTATTCCTTCATTATTCTTATACCTACAAGTACAAATACTTTATGTATAATGATAAATGAACTGTATGGGGAAAGTTCTATGAATGGAGGTATGCTATAAACCACTAAGAGTTTACAGTCAGATTTCAGCTTATACATATGACTGTAGAATTTGTTGTTATTGTGATCGATTTGATAAATGAACAAATTTAAGCGTTTTCTATCTTCACATTCTTTAGAGTATACTAGTCCTTACACTACATAAGTTAGATGATTATTTTTACTCTTAAAACATGGTTTGAGTGCCTTTCAATTAATAGTTATGACATAAACATGACATTATTATCTTCTTAAGATCATATGTATTAAATGGTCACATGTGTGTGATTTTTTAAAATTTTAATCAGATTCTGGCCTACCGTCTAGGAAACTGCCATCTAAAACTGACAATATACAGACATAAAAACAAATAGAAAGATAAGCCAATTAACACATACATGATTGAACACTCTACTTCTATGTGTACAAAAGACATAAATTCAAATTAATTATGGAGGTGGAAAAACACAGGTACACTTCTGCGGGTTTTCCAACACTACAAATAAACTAATATTGTCATCTCTAAATCCACATATATAAGCTCACCCAAACTAAGGAGATTACTAAAAATCTAAATTATTTAATATAAACAAAAAACTAGTTTTTTCTACAACAAAGATCAGTAATATGCAGACTCGTTCACTTGTAATTTGAAAAATGCTGAGCCTCCATTTTTAAGTTACTCATTGTAAGTGACACATTTCCTCTTTTCCTCCCTCATCGTTTATTGTTACTGCTACCACGAGCTACTCTAGGTATTCACTGATAAAAATGAATAAAGATTAACTGTATACATATAAAAATGTAGAGATTATACTACTTACAAATATTTAAATAGACAAAATCAGTATCAGCCTTTTAAAATGTATGGATAATTTTTTTGAACTACACATGCCTTAGCAAGTTCAGTGTTAGACTTATGGAAATATTTTTCACTAGATATGTAATTTGATTCATGCAAATATTCTAATAAGGGATCACAATTTAGACGTGTGATATAGAAGAGGAGGGAGAACTTACTTCAGATGTTTTCTGGTGAGAAGGCAAATAAAAGTCTGGTGGCTGTACCACCAAATGAAATCAGAAGAAACAGCTCATTTTGAATGGGTATTTATCAGTTAAAATGTTCAAGTGTGAAGGAAGGAAATAGAGTCATCTTTGGTTGTGAAATTTTTTTCTCTCTTGGTATTTAATTTACTGACAGATTTAAAATTCTCCTTAGTGGTGGACCAAACAAGGGTCTCCATTTATCCTTATTTATTATTTCATTACATGAACTAAGCACAAACCTGATATACTGCTCTGTACACCAAGAAGTATTAGTTAATTGAATATAAAGATAGGGTTATGCATTCTAAAATGAGAGAGGGAAAATTCTGAAACTGTTTTGCAAACAGCCAGTGGTAAAAGTAAAAAAAAATTTAGGTATTATCCTAGAATAGATAAGTGTATTACAATTAATATCACTTAGTAATAATATTACTTATTATTACTAAGTGATATTAAATATAATTATATTTAGATATGACATAAAAATAACCATCACATTATTGTCACCCTCAAATCATACGTAAATCATAAAAACATATATAATGTGTTTATATTAAAATTTAAAGTATATGTCATTGAGGAGGTCAAAAAAGCTATTACAAGACAATACAAAGATCATGTCTCTGTTCAAATGCATCTAAAGAGTTATTGTAACAGTTATGAAAACAAACCAAAATTTTTGTTTTATGTAAGCACAGTCTTTTTACAGCCCAGTTCAGTTGGAGCATTTCTGAACGTGCTGGGTTTGCATATTAAGTGCGTCACTTAATTAAACATCCCAATTATGTGTGGGAGATTGGAAAGGTTCTTAGTATAGTGTCAGTCCAATTCTTTCTTCACTAAATGTGAATTGGAAATAGCAGTCACAATCTATAGATGACATTTACAGTATAAAACATTATTTTCTTGTTAACAGGGTCTGCCAACTACTGGTTCACAGATCTTTTTATTCTTTGCTTAAAATTTGAAGACAAAGGAAGTCCTGACACCTTTGCCTTCTTGGTACTTGAACAATGTAACTATGATAATTAACTACTTGTGTAATAAAAGCAAAATTTGTTCTCATGTTACAGTATCTGCTCTCATTTTAACAGACTGTTAATAGAAAATATTTTATTGTACATTCTTGATACATTTCTTCTGTTCACTTCTATCCTCTGAAATATCTTTATTTACAGTTTAT
>NW_016828776.1:707660-717660 GCF_001698545.2 Rhinopithecus bieti | reverse complement strand
AGTGTTAGACTTTGAAACTAGATTCAAGTTGAATATTGAGTCTTGCTTGCTTTGTCACTTTGTTCAAGCTGTTTAATTTCTCTGAGCCTCTATTCCCTTACCAGTGAAATAAGGGTAAGTATATCCATATCACTCAGTTATTCTCAGGATTAAATGTGAGAATGCATGTAAATACATAACACACAGTAACCACTCAAATTATCTCCTTTCCTTTCTTGCCTCTTTACCCAGATGAACTTCCCCTTCAAGAGACTTAACTCTATGTAATAAATTGCCTCAGTTTACACAAGTGAAATACTAAGACATATTATCCTATCCGTAGTCTCTACTCAAACTTAATATCTAAAAACATTAAAAACATTGAGGATCTTGACCTATATAGAATCCTGAGGGATTTACATCAAAAATAAGTAAATTGAACAAACTGATACATAATACCTATTAATAGTGTTCTATGAGCACATTTATGCATTCTACCATTTATATGAAAGGAATATTCTGGTACAAAATATACATCAAACTAAATAATTTGGTTTTGTCTGTTTTATAGCAGGCAGACCTTGTCTGAGGAAGTATGTCCTTGTTAAATTCCAGCCCAGCCTCATAGGTAGCCTAAGTTCAGTTCAATAAGGGATAAATCACCGTAGTCTCTACTAGTACTAATTATTTGGTTTCAAGTGCTAGGATTCCAACTCTTGCTCATAAGATTCTTTGTGTCTTAGTATCCATTCCCTGTTTCTGATTTAGTCTGTGCTAAATCAGACTATTTATTTTATTTTAATTTTATATCTAGGTTTTGTATTCCTCCAATACTAGCTGTATATTATAACCATAGTTCAAATTTGTTTTATAAATTCTTGAAGAATAAACCTGCCATAGTCATTCATCCATCCAGCAAAAGTTTGCTAAGTTCTGGTGGTAGAGGGGAAGGTGAGTAAATGCATGATTAGAGTGTAGTGTGGTATGGGTTATAATAGGAGAATGCACAGGAAGAAACAGAGTGTAATTTAGCATGGCAGAATCAGAAAAGGATTTTGAGAGGAAGTAATGCTTAAGTTGAGTTTCAGTGAATGAGTAGGAATTAAGAATGTTAGAAGGCTTCCCTAGGCAAAAGTGTGAAAAGCAGGCTTTTTCTAGGTGAAAGCAGGATGGTTTTGTGCAATGGCAAATTATTCTTTATGACTAGGGGTATGGAATACATACAGCACAAGTAGGTAGGAGCCAGATCATAAAGGGCCATGGCTATCAAAATTAGAAGTTAAACATTTTTTCAATAAGCATTTCTTGTTTTTACTTTTTTCTTTTTGAGAAGGAGTCTCGCTCTGTTGCCCAGGCTGGAGTGCAAGGGCACGAGCTCGGCTCACTGCAACCTCCGTCTCCCGGGTTCAAGCGATTCTCCAGCCTTAGCCTCCTGAATGGCTGGGATTACAGGCACCCGCCATCATGCCTGGCTAATTTTTGTATTTTTGCAGAGATGAGGTTTCACTACATTGGCCTGACCTGGCAACTCCTGACATCAGATGATCCACCCGCCTCCACCACCCAAAGTGCTGGGATTACAGGCGTAAGCCACCTCACCCAGTCAAGCATTTCTGGATTAGAGAGTAGTGAAACGTGGAGATCCTAAGAAATTTAAGAAGATTGATATGATCAGATTTGAATTTTAGAAATATTCGTGGCAACAACGGTGGTTAGGAGATTGGTGCGGACTTTTTAGATTACTTGAATGGGATAGAGAGGAAGGGAGGATTTCAGAGATGTTTAACAATAATATATAGGATGTGATTTATTATATATAGAAACTGTTTAAGAAAAGGAGAAATCTAGGAGACTCAAAGACATCTGAAAAGATGACAGTCTCATTTATGATGGTAAAGAATACAGGAAGCGGATTAGTTAGCATGCTTGGTGTGCTAAATTTAAATTTAAGGGTCCTGTAGAATATCTAAGTAGAATGTCCATGAGGCTGTTATATACAGGGTTCTTTTAAAATTTAATTTTTATTTTTAGAGAGAGTCGCATGCTCTGTTACCAATGCTGGAGTGCAGTGGCACAATCATAGCTCACTTGCAGCCTCACTTTTGAGCTCAGGAGATCCTCCTGCAACAGCCTCCCAAGTAAGTAGGCCTACAGGTGTGCATTGCCATTCCTGGCTAATTTTTTATTTTTAATTTTTTTTTAGAGATGGGAGGGCCTCACTATGTTGCCCAGGCTGGTCTTGAACTCCTAGACTCAAGCAGTCTTCCAGCCTCGAGCTGCCAAACCACTGGGATTACAAGAATGAACCACTATACCAGCTCATATGTGGTTCTTGAACCAAAGAGCAATGGCTCTAGATTTAGATTTGGGGAGTCATTAGCATATCAATGACAGTTAAAGTCATAGTGTAGGTGGAGTTACCCATTAATCTACATGAGGCCTGCAGAATAAGAGCAGAGAACTGGGAATAGAATTCAAAGGAGTTAATATCTTCAGAAAAGATTTAATTGAATCACCATAACAGTATGAATACCCATGATATTCACTGTCCTAACAATTAAGGAGATAATAGGAGATAATGGTAAATTAGTAAAACAAACCTCCATCCCTTGCCTTCTTCTCTCCCTTCCATCGAGAAATGTTTATTAATCACCTATTGTAGGCCAGGCATGGTGGCTCACATCTGTAATCCCAGCACTTTGGGAGGCTGAAGAAGGCAAATCACCTGAGGTCAGGAGTTCGAGACCAGCCTGTCAACATGGTGAAACCCATCTCTATTAAAAATACAAAAATTAGCTGGGTGTGGTGGCACGCACCTGTAGTCCCAGCTACATGGGAGGCTGAGGCAGGAGAATCACTTGATTGGAGATTGCAGTGAGCTGAGATTGCCCTACTGCACTCCAGCCTGGGCAAAAGAGTTAGGCTCCGTTTCAACAACAACAACAACAACAACAACAACAGAACATAAAACAACTACCTATTGTATTCAAGATACATATGAGATGCTAGGAATACTACAAGAATAAGACTTAAAAGGTTCCTGTCCTTGCAAACGTTATATTCTAATGTAAGAAAAATAATTCAGTAAACTGGTGAATAAATAATTACAAACATTGATATATTCTAGGAAATAAATAAAGAAGGTGTGAAACAAAGAGGATCATCTTAGATCATAAGGTCAGGGAAGTTCTCCTCAAGAGGTGGCATTTAAACCAAAACCTGAGGAATAAGAAAGGATAATGAACTGATAAGATCAAAGGCGATCCAAACTAAGGGAGAACAAGCTCACACAAAGTTCCTGGAACAAGGAGAATTAGGTGGAGATGAAGCTGAAGACCTCAGCAAGGGCCCAATGCAGCCTCTATTTATATTCTAACAAAAGAGACTCACAGTAAATCACTCATTATGCTACTAATTACTTAATAGCAGTAGCAGAAAGTGCTCTAAAGGGGGAAGCTGACACCAGAGAAACACTGTAATTTGAAGGCACAGAGAGGAAGCCGAGTCTGGGAAGGAAGTTGAGACAGCTCAGCTAGAGAAGTCGAGTTGGGAACTGGGAGAATGGTATTATAAAATCCAAGCCAAAAGAATATTTTAAGAAGAAAACCATGAGTCTAAGCAAAGAGGTGAAGATAATCATGAGATAATGTTCTATGTCTTGGCCAATGTGGAGGTTATTCAACTGAGCTAAAATCACCTTAGGGGAGGGTTGAGTCAGAAGTCATACTGTAGATTTATGAGGAGGAAGAGGGCAGTAATAGTAATAGAGAGTAGATCATCCTTTTAGTTATTATGATGACAGTGAGCAATACAGTTGCTTAACTGGAAGGATATGTGGATTAGAAGAAATCGTATTATTATTATTATTATATTTTTCTGAGACAGAGTCTTGCTCTGTTGCTCAAGTTTGAGTGCAGCGGCACGATCTCGACTCACTGCAACCTCCGCCTCCCAGTTTGAAACAGTTCTCCTGCCTCAGACTCCCGAGTAGCTGGGATTACAGGCACTCGCCACCATGGCTGGCTAATTTTTGTATTTTTGGTAGAGACGGAATTTCATCATGTTGGCCAGGATGGTCTTGAACTCCTGACCTCATGATCTGCCTACCTCGGCCTCCTAAAGTGCGAGGATGACAGGTGTGCGCCACTGCACCTGGCCAAAATTTTATTTTATTGAGAAGATATGGGGGCATATTTATCTGTTAATTATTCCCCAGTTAGAGGGGTACTGCCAAAATCTGAGGGGAAAAACACAAAGTCCTTTACTAGGCAGAAGGAGATCACATTCAAAGCATCAGATGGACAGATTATTCCTACATATTTCACTTTGGTTTGTTGTTGTTGATGATGATCTTTTCTTCTGTTACGTCTTCTGATTGAATTGTTTTGTGAATCTATAAAGTCTCTTGCTACTTTGCTCCATATGTTAGCATCAGTGCCATCAGATATAATAAATACATTAAATGTAAAAAACCATAAAAATTCTAGATAACACACGTGGAATAATTGTTAAGGAGGTACAGTCCACCTAACAATGAGACAAAACCGAGAGTCCATAAAAGAATACACCAATAATTTAACTATGTTAAAAAAAATCTTCTTAGTACAAACCATAACGAAGTTAAAAGTAAATGGCAAACTAGGAATGATATTTTGAACTCATAATTTCCCTAAGATGTGAAACACTCCTATAGGTCAATATGAAAAAGACCAACAATTAAGTAGAAAAAAGGGGCAACGTACTGCACAGTTTGTAGAAAATATCTCTTTTACATATGAAAATTTATTCAACCTAATTTATAAAGACAGCAAATTAAAGATATTTTGAAAAACCTCTCAGATTGGGAAGAGTCAGACTGTGTAATAACATTGTGTTGATGGGGCTGTAGAAAGTAGATGCTAGCTTATCGAAGTATAAACTGACAACGAATCTATAGACAGCATTTGGGTAATATCTATCAAAATTAAAACAGAACATATTCTTCGACCTAGGAATTCTACTTCTAAAAACTTATCCTGAGTTATACATATTCCATCTATGTGAAATGACATATATTCAGACATATTAATTAAGGCATTTTTAACAACAATAAATTAGAAACATCCCAGATGACAATCAATAGGAGACTGGCTAAATGACAGCCATTAGTGGAATGAATACTATTCAGTCACAGAAATAAAGGAGGAGTCTATGGCCATACCACTCTGAATGTATTCAATCTTATCTGATCTAGGAAGCTAAGCAGGGTCAGACCTGGTTAGGAAGACTTGGTATGGGAGACCACCTGGTGGTAGTGGGTGCTGTGTACGCTTTAAAAAAATTTAGAAAAAGAAAAAAAAGAAATGAGGAGGCTCTTTTTGGCTTGCTAAGCATTGATTTCATATATATATATATATTTTGTCTCGCTCTGTTGCCCAGGCTGGAGTGCAGTGGTGCGATCTCGGCTCACTGCAAGCTCCCCCTCCCAGGTTCACGCCATTCTCCTGCCTCAGCCTCCCAAGTAGCTGGGACTACAGGCGCCCGCCACCATGCCCGGCTAATTTTTTGTATTTTTAGTAGAGATGGGATTTCACCGTGTTAGCCAGGATTGTCTCGATCTCCTGACCTCGTGATCCACCCGCCTCGGCCTCCCAAAGTGCTGGGATTACAGGCGTAAGCCACAGTGCCCGGCCTCCAAAATACATTTCTTAATGCAAAAAGCAAGTGCCATTATGTGTAAAATATACATATCACTTGAATATGCACAAAATATCTCTAGAAGGATATACAAGAAACTGATAATATTGGTTGTCTCTAGGGAAGGGAACTGTCTATGGGACGGGGTACAGAAACACTTTCTGCTTTTTTATACCTTTTGAATTTTAAAACATGTAAATGTATTTTTAATTAAAAAATAAATTCTAAATGCAATTATGAGGCACATTAAGATTATAAATAATTCACGGCTTGTAAAAAGAAATATTTTCCAAGAATAATGCTTCAAAGAGTCAATCACATGCAAGATATATAATGGTAAATACTTCCCACCAGATTTAAGTTATTATAAAACGTTCCCTGAGTAAAACCACTGACAAAGTAATACAAAAGTAACTTAACTTTGACCCTAGTGCCATGGTAATGTCTAACAGATACTGTCAGGTTGGTGACAGGTTCTGGTAGTATATATAGGAAGAGAGTATTAGTAAGCAAGAATTCTGATTCGAAATAAACAGGTGAGTGGAAAATTAGATAAACTGTATTAGATTTCTTCAAGAACACTATGGAAATATAATAATTTATATCCATGAATGAGATATTTTCCATCTACAGATATCAAAAACTTGATCAATGCTACTATCCTATACAACTGACAAAATCTGGAAGAGGAAGGAGAAAATAATCCTTTGGTTATAGGAACATAAAAATTTTACTGTTTATCAAGCCCTGTATTCTATCACTTAGTGCCACTATTTTAGTATCAGGCTTCCTGACAGTTCATCACATTTCCCTCAAAAGAGTAGGACTGTACCTTCAACATTCTTAACCTTCTCTTGAATGCCATTTCTTAATCTATTAATCAAAATTTATCTGAACTCTTACTGAGCCTCATTTATTCACTCCCTTAGAGAAGACTATATATAGTGTGTGTGTGCATTGAAAATCCCATATATCCACACATATATATGTATATGTGTGTATTTTATATATATATAGTATATATATATTTTATATATATAGTTGGAATATATGAAGGGTGACATTACTAGTTATTCTTCCCACATGAGAGGTGAGCAAGGATGCCCTGTGCTGCTCTTTCAGCAAGGCAGCTGGGCATAATACAGGAGCTGCTTCCCAAATCTCTTCCCCTCCAGTATCAAGATCTTCCAGATCAAACCCAGGATATCAAGTACTCAGATCCTACGGGGCCAGTGTCTCTCTTCCATTTTCGTCACGTGAAGTTAAGAGAAACAAAATGTGCTGGTATATACTTTATATAGTCTCATCTCTAGGCACTTTTAAACTCTCTGCTCTTAGGGTATTTCATATAATTCAATTGGATAGAGTCTCGAAAAGTATACTTAAAAGTTTTCATAATGAATCTAAATTATTTTTCATTCTTATTACATTTGTCATTTATTTTTTACTCTCCACCCCCTCACCTACCACCACACCCCACTTAATCCCTTTCCCACTCTCTTAACTTTTATCTACATGTCTTTACCCATGAAGGCAGCATTATTTGTTCCCACTGAGACCATACAGTAGCCATTGTTATCATTACGCTAGACTAAAATCTCTAAGTATGCAAGCGTTATGATGTTGTTACTACCAAGGTGTTGTCAGTATATATGTTTTCTTTTGGGAAGAAAAAAAAAGAAATTGCAATTATAGCTAAATGCCAGTCAAAACTAGATGGGATGTATGCATAGAAAAACCTAGAGTTATTTTAAGCAATGAGAATGTATTCAAAATGGAGCTAGGTCCTATGAATTTAACCATAAAAACATTATTCTTTAGTTGTTTTTCCCTAAATCTCATGAGGAAGCTAGATCATCATGTTCACCGCTGTGTAATCTGTGCTTGGTGTGGTATTTGACACAAAATACATACTCAAAACATTTTTTTGAAGAACAAATTAATGAAGAAATGTTATGTGGAATGTGGTGATTACAAAATAAGAAAATACTGTTGATATGCTTCTGCGAGCAATAAAATTATAATGCTTTCCCTACAGCTTTTTCAACATACCAGCCCTTTAAATACTAAAGTAAAATGAATAGAGTTGAAATTAGAGTTTTAAAAGTGTTCACATAAGTGGCTCAGTAAAAATCCCTATTTACAAATCGGAAAAAAAAAATCAGAACAAATTTCACATATTCCCAATAAGCCAAATGAGTTTACATACGCATTCTTTTGGCATATTCATATAATGTTTCTATAAAGAAACATTATAGAACAAGATACCACCACTAGTTTTTTTATTATTCCTGAATAACTTACTATAGATACAAAAAGATATGGGTGAAATATTTCTTATGTCTTACACAGAAAATTTCACACGTTTTATTTCAAATTCTTTCCCTTCACAGAAACCTCAACACTGAAATAGGGATAATAGTATAAGAATGAAAAAAGAACTCTTAGGGCCAGGTGTGATGGCTCATGCTTGTAATCCCAGCACTTTGGACGGCTGAGGCAGGAGGATCACTTGAGCCCAGGAGTTTGAGACCAGCCTGGGCAATATGGGGAGACCCCCATCTCTACCAAAAAAAAAAAAAAAAAAAAAGTCAGACATGGTGGCATATATCTGTGATCCCAGCTGAGGTGAGAGGACTGTGCCACTGCACTCCAGCCTGAGTTACAGAGCAAGACTCTACCTCAAAAACAAAAATTGAAAAAACCTCTTAGGAGTTACTGGGCATCTTTCATCTTCAGTGAACCTGGTGCTCAATAAGGTTTACTGACTAAATATGTAACGTAGTTAGTTGTAGAAAAGTTTACAAAAGTAATCTTCCTTTACAAATTGTTTCAATTAAGAATATATACACATGTATGTACAATGTTAACATTAAAATATTAAAATATATTTTAAAATTCACTTACGATTCTATTACCTTCACTACCATAAAGAACTGACGCATTTTCTGCATTTTAAATACCAATTTTAACATAGAATTCATTTGTTTAAAAGTAATGTACACTTATTAAAGTTAATATGAAAATACAAAACATAGAATTTTGGAAATCAGTTTTACCATTCAAAGCTCAATCATTTTGTAGATACAGACAGTAATATACAAGAATTTCAGTTGCAATGGTGTAGCTAAATAAGTCTCCCAACAACACAGTTCAAAGTTTAGTTACCATAGCATATTAACTATGAATAATTGAATAAAATATAAACTTCACTGCTAGATCTTTAGTCCATAAATCATTACATACACAACAGATATGCATCATGATTAATAACCAATCACGTCACTTCTTTCAAAGTTTTTGGTGACTGATCACTGAGCAACTGTTAGTTCATGCACAGACAGCAAGTAATATAGTTGTGTTGTCTCCTTGTCTCCAAGTGATAAACCTATGTGACATTTTACAAAATGGATAATCAAAAGAGGAAATTGGCCAACCAAGATGAAAAGGCAGCAAACAAACAAAAAGCGATAATGTTGAATGTGAAATTCAAATAGAAGGTAAATGAAGCTACAGAATAAAGAGCTGACCATGGGAATGTTGACACTGCCACCATTGAAAAGACTACATACACAACCAGAGGAATTTAGTGAAGGTGAACTTGATGACCTAAATGAAGAAAGTGATTGTGACAAAAAGACAAAGATGCACCAATGGAACTGACACTAGCAAAAAGGTTCACATTAAAGAAATTTTCAGAGACATTCCATAAAATTGAAGGCTCAAAGGATAAAATGTTGAAAGGTGATCCAAAGTTAGAAAGGAGTGTGATAAGTCACCAAGGCATAGAAAAGACATTCTGTATCGAAGAAGATGGCAAGCATTGTTCAAGCTATGCTTGAAAAGAATTTTACAAAGAAATAAAACTTTTTAATTCTTAATATTTCAAATGCTTTACAATATAGTACACTACATTCATGTTGGTTTTACTATTTTCCCATTTCTTTATACATTTATATAAAGTAGGAGATTTTTAAGTGTTTTCACAAATATTTTAAGCATGGAATGATCATAAATTTTCCCATTGATCATTAAGATTCTTTGCACAATTTTAACTTGCACAGTTCTTTTTACAGTGTCATACTATTATGCAAAACAGGGACTGCCAATACATATATAAAGGTTTTTTTTTTTTTTTTTTTTTTGAGACAGAGTCGCACTCTGTCCTCCAGGCTGGAGTGTAGTGGTGCAGTCTCAGCTCACTGTAACCTCCAACTCCAGGGTTCAAGTGATTCTCTTGCTTCAACCTCTCAAGCAGCTGGGATTACAGATGCCCACCACCACACCCAGCTAATATTGTGTGTATGTGTGTGTGTGTGTGTATATATATATATATATATATATA
>NW_016828776.1:679329-706301 GCF_001698545.2 Rhinopithecus bieti | reverse complement strand
TTTTTTTTTTTTTTTCAGTAGAGATAGGGTTTTGTCACGTTGCTCAGGCTGGTCTTGAAACCCTGACCTCAGGTGATCCGCCTGCCTCGGCCTCCCAAAGTGCTGGGATTACAGGTGTGAACCACCATGCCTGGTCAAAGGTTTCTTTTTAAAAATATGGTTGTGATTAAATTGAACTTCTGCATCTGGGAGTGAATTTTGCCAGAATTACTCTTTTTCAAATTTATTTTATCCAGTTACAGGGTTATTAATGTAATAAAACACCTTTTGTTGTTGTTGTTTTTATGTTTCATACAGATGCTCTTGCAAAAGGAGGCACAAATTGTTCCATATTTTTGCAAGTTTATTACTTTGGTTAGTGGTTAGTGGCTTACTCAGGTGAAGCGTCCCCTAGAATGGTGCTTCCCAATGATCCAAGCCTTTACATGATACTCTCCCTGAGAGTAAGTAGAACCTGTGACTTGCTTCTAGCTAATAGAACATAGCAAAGGTGGTGAGATGTTACTTCCTTAATTAGGTTTTGTTATATAGATCAGGTGATGAGATGTGACTACTGTGATCATCTTTTATTATACAAGACTCCATTTTAGCAGACTTTATCCTTCTTCTGCTGGCCTTGAAGAAGTAAGCTCTCATGCTGTGAACTGCCTTTGAAGACGGTAGCCTTTAGAAACCAAGCCCTCAGTCATATCAGCTATAAAAAAAATTCTGCAGACAACTTGAATGAGCTTGGAAGCAGATTCTTCTCCTGAAAAACTTCCAGGTGAGAATACAACACAGCCAACACCAATTGCAGCCTTGTGAGATCCTGAGAAGGGGACCTAGATGATCCACACCAGATTCCTAACCCACAGAAACTGCAAAATAATAAATATGTATTGTTTTAAGTTGCTAAATTTGTGGGACCTGGTAATATAGCATTGGAAAACCAATACATCAGGCATAAAACTTTTGATTCACAGACTTTTTCCTTCAAAACTCTGTAGATATGGCCCCAGCCATAATGCATGAAGTATTAGGGTTAACAATTGTAATACCAAATATTTGGCATTAAAAAGGGAAACAAAATCTGAAATCAGTGTATTTTGCCCACCTGATTTGTAGGAAACCTCTTTCCCCACCTGTATAATTGATAAAATATTGTAAAATTATAAGAAATTTGCCAGGAAGTATTAAGATACAATCTCCCTCTCTTTCCCTTTCTACATATCTTTATTTTCTTTTATTCATTCATTTTTAAAAAATATTTATCAGAGTTTATGTTAGGTTACCATTTCTACGTGAAGTGTTGTGATTTCTTTCCAAACATTTGATCAAGAAATGTCTGTATTCAGGAACTCCCATTATGTTTAGGTTTGAACTCCATTCTCTCCCTATTATTATTTCATATTTTGAACCCTCTGTACATTTTCTTTGGATTGTGGGAGAATATAAATTTCTCCCCTCTATTAGAGAGTTGACTTAGCTTTTAACTGTTATATCTCCAAAGCAAAATTTAATTCTAATATTTTATTTTAATGTCTCTGCAATCTTTATCACATTTTTGTCTTACTCTTCAAACTTATACCATTTTCTTCTCATCTCAGTCTATTCTGATCTTGTAGGTCTCTTCCTATTTTATAAATCTCATGTTTTCTTGAATCCTATTGAAGATGTCAGGTAATTTTCTATTTCTTCTCTTTTGGATGATATCGTACAGTACTCTTTGAATGTTTTCTTCCCCTCAGTTGATAGAAAGGACTTTTTTCCTTTTGTTCTACATTTTTCATCTTCTTCTTAAGTAGTGATATATCTAGCCTTGTACTTCCCAACAGACATGTTTGGTGGATTACAGTTTACCAGAGTCTCTAGTCGCAAGGATAGATTGAATTCTCTCAGTTCTGCATCTGTGGCTTTATAAAATAAACAGATACTAGCCCAATTATCAGATGGCTTTCATCTAGTGTAGCTCTGCTGGCTCAAGGAGAATCCCTCTTCTCCTCATTTCTGACATTCATATAACAATATGGCACAGATGTTACAAGGGCAGGCTCTAGAATCCATGGAGCTGAATGAATATATCAAGTGTCACTAGCAATGCTAGAATGGCCAAGCCATTTAACTCTCCACTTCAGGTTTCTTGTAAATAAAATGGGGTAACGGCACAAAAAATCTCATTAATTGCGAGTGTTAAATGAGATAATGCACGTGAAAGGCTTAGCACAGCAGTTAACTTTGTAAGCACTCATATATTAGCCTTCCTCTAATTTGATTGTTATTATAATACAGAAAACCAAGCCCCTCTAGGTATACTGTTCCCAAGACTCTGTTCACTACCACCTCTATGGCTTTATTTGTAAGAATGTTCTTTCCAGAATACAAAACATTATGTTACCGTAGGTTTCCTCTCTACAATATCATGCTCATTTCCCCAGTCGGGTTGCTTTATGCTCTTTCATTACGCATAAAGAAAGAATAAGGAGAGGGCAAAAGGAATAGAAACTCAAGTGGCTTAAAAAACTAATCATAAACAGTTAATAAAACAGTTCTCTCATGTTGCAGAAGACAACAGTGGCATAACAGTAGTTCAGAGGGGCCTCCAATTTCACTAAATATTTAGAGCTTTTGTAGGTTTTGGGGACAGTGCAAATTTCTTAAAAATTCTAGGTCTAGTTTGACTGTGAGTTGGCTTTGGCTAACTTATCTACTGGCCCTTGAAGCACATGTACCTAGCTTCTCTGAGTTTCAGATTTGAATCCAAAGCTGCCAGTTACAGACATACAAATAACTACACATCCCTGAAACTCAATGCTTGATTCTGAATCTGTGAAACGGCTTCTTTTACTGTAGATCCTGTCTCCTTGAATGCACCATTATCCTCCCAGTCAGCCAAACATAATACCCCAAGGTAATTTTTATTCTTTCTTCTACCTCAATTTATTTTCAATCAGTCAGTAACTACTGCCCAATCATTTCTATAATGCCACTTCAGTCCAACTCCTTCTTGGTCATTTATACTCCCTCAAGTTCTAATTCCATACCTGGCCATTTTTCATTTGGACTATTGTTACAGTTTCTGAAGAGGTCTCCAGGCTTCTAATGTCTTACTTCTCCAATCAATACTACTCATTGTTGCCAGAATTATCTTCCCAAAATACAAATCTCTTTAGGCCACTACCCTTGTCAAATACTAAAAAGCTCTCTCAGTCCCAAAGAAGATTGTTTATTTTTTCTTACTTGAAATTTAAAGTTTGTCACCACCTGACCCTAACTCCTTTCTAGGTCCATGTTCCCACAGTATGCTTCAGTGCCAGTGCCACCCTCAGAGCACATTTAGAACACATGCTTTCCACCAGGTTAATTTTTTCATCTCTCTCTAGTTGGAGCACAATATGTTGGCAAACACCTCGATCTACCCAAACCTTATCGTCCGAGACTCAGCACAGCGCCCACCTCTATGCAATGATCCACAGGGCACTTGGATTAGCAATAAATTATTTATCTTCTATCCCCTTACTTTCCTTCTCTTCTTCTATTACATTTATCTCATTTTGTCTTTTGTTATGATTGTTTACACATAAACCAGACTAGAGAAATGACGTGCCTTATTCAGTCTGATCTTTTACAATCTGGCAAAATTATTTTGCACATAGTAGTGATTCAAAAAATATTCCTTGAAGTTATTAGGGTTAACAACTATAATATGTGAATACTGTTTTAGATAATCATTACTATTAAAATATGCACACAAATGCTCATATTTCATATAGAAAGGAAAATGAATAAGATTCTATTATAATTTCTACTTTTGGCATGCTCCAGCATTTTGGGGTCATTTAATCTCCTGTGAAGACGTAATGGCAAGAAAAAAATATGTAAATGTGAGTTTCCAGGGCACAGACTGCCACCTTGTATTGTAATTACATTTAATTTGACTCTGAGTTCTTGACAAGTACAATTTTGAGTTAAACCATACTGTGGGTTTGTTAATACTATTTGTATAGCATTTCAACATTTACAAAATGTTTTCACATTTCTAATGTCATTATGTCATTTGTGAGACAGTATACTTCTTACTACCCATTTCTTATGGGCTCAGAAAGACCAAGATATGTGACAGAATAGTAACAGGTAGTATTGGGACTGGAACTGTATTTTAAATTATTATTATTCCAAATCCAAGGTGTGGGTCACTATGCTTACTACAGTTTCATTTTGTTGAATCCTCA
Source organism: Rhinopithecus bieti (assembly GCF_001698545.2). Taxonomy (NCBI): domain Eukaryota; kingdom Metazoa; phylum Chordata; class Mammalia; order Primates; family Cercopithecidae; genus Rhinopithecus; species Rhinopithecus bieti. The sequence goes on along the minus strand of NW_016828776.1, from coordinate 702,093 downwards.
CTATGTCTAAAGGCCCCATTCTCTGCATATCAAGGTTTATGGAAGCCTTTATTAAAGGCCTAAGCAAGCTTGGATACTTATTAGGGTGACCACAGAATTCACTCGGACTCATCTGAGAGCAAATAGAGGCATTGTAAATAATTACCAGAGGAGGCAGATGTAAATCAGGACTGACCTAGGCAAACCAGAATGTTTGATCTCTCTACTAGCCTTAAGAATGAAGAAAACCATATTTATTCCTCTGCAAAGCCAAAGTATAGGAAGTTATTTATGAATTTTCTATTTTGAAATATTTATTAGTTTCTATTAGAAAACTGTAAAATATTTATACGCAAGCTTTCAGTAGAAAACCTGTCCCTCCATCCAAAACAAGCATAGATTGACACGACATATGAGAGACTATTCCGAGAACCTCAAATATCTTTCTTAGGCATTGTTTCTTAGGCACTGAGGCATTTCTTAGGCATTGAATATTTACATCCCCACAAAAATTTGTATGTGGAAATCTTAACCCCCAATGTGATGACATTAACACACGGGGCCCGTAGGAGATAATTAGGTTATTAGGGTGGAGGGTTTACGAATGGGATTATTGTCCTTATAAAAAGGGCTCCACAGAGTTCTCCAGTTCTCTTTTTGCCAGGTGAGGATTCACTAAGTTTACCCTCAGCAAACCAGGAAGTAGATCCTCACCAGCCACTGGATCTGCCAGCACCTTGATCCTGGACCTTCCAGCCTCCAGAACTGAGGAATGTCTGTTGTTTAAGCCACTTACTTTATGGTAATTTGTTATGGCAGCCCAGACAAGCATATTCAGTTCTATACTTAACATTGCAAATAGTCATACAGTTGAAATCAGGCAACATACTGAAAGCATCCTTGAGTCTTTGGCATACCCAAAGTTTATCTCTCCATGTTTTACAGATTCATTTAACTTTTTTTTCTAATTAAGAACTCTTAAAATACCATGCAGTGAAACTACAGGCTATAGCCTGATTTACAACAAATATCAATAAATAATTTCATTTTTTAAGGCTATTTGAAGGGATTTTGCTCTCAAAACTTCAAGTTCAGCCTTACTTTTCCTTGGTAAAATTTAATCACTTGTAATAATCGAAATTTCTGCAAGCAAAATTAGTCTTCTACTATAAAATATACTAGCCACAGGGCAATCATTCTTTCTGAAAAATAACTGAAATTCTAATTCTTTAAGAAAAATTATAACTTGTTAGTTTATGTAACACACTGACATTTATCTGTTAATTCAAAATGATAAAACATCTTCAAAGAACTTTGCAACACCTCCAGCTCAGTCAATACGTAAAACATTCTTCCAATGAAAAATCAGGTAGTTCAAAACTCTGCTACCAATTAATTGGTGATTAGGCCAACAAACATTTACTGATGGCAGAAATGCCATGCATAAAAGGTCAGGAATAGTTTCATCCTGAGGAGGCAAATCAGGTTTTCATGAATTCCCTTAATCCCAGTTTGGGAAAGTAATTTAATACCGAAATAAGCATGGCTGTAAGAATTTAATGTAAGTAAAGTACTCTGATAACAATTTGTAATGCTCAACAGTGAAAGGGTATCTTTCTTTGGTTTTATGATATTGGGTAAAGTTTTGATATTAATGAATGCAACTTTGATGCCTTTGCACCTGAGTCTCAACTTTGATGACCTCATATGATACCAGTTGTTCTTTGGCACTGACTAGGCACCACTGGAAAAACTGGCATCATGGTGGAATATGATGTTCCATAAGAAAAAACCTCCAAATAGTCATCATTTTGCTGCACTCACTGGCCCACTAATGAATGCCACAGTGACACCAGGATATGATTGTCTCATACTCAAGTTGTTGACATAATGTTTTGTGTTATTTTAGGACTATTTCAAGGCTGTAAAAGTAACCCTGAAATAATTGTATAATGTCTACAGTATTACAACTGCATAGTTTTCTATTTTTGTTAAAGAATATTAGTACTTTACTGACCCATATTTTAGACCAATTCCTAGATTCCTTAGATTTGAATACAATGGTCTTTAATACAGGATGATTAAAATCAGTAAAATAAATGCTAATAAGTATTTTTCTTTTCCATTATTGATATGCGTGGCTCATGAAGGATTCATATAAGCAAGGAAAATATACTGAAATATTATTAAGATTTTGTTGTTTCCATAAAGAAAACAGCAACCTGATTGACAGGATTTAAGGAGGCTTCGGGGGTGAAATTTAGGCTTTTCATTGGAATACAGAGAAAATATTATATTAATATACTATTATTTGTATAATTAAACACAGAAAACTGTAGCAAATATTCCTTCTTTGTGACTAAATTCAAAGTAATCATAGGAATCTTTTAGGTGCTCTTATAAGTCATGAGTAAAAATGCTACTTAAAAGATACTTATGCTATATATTGATACTTAAATATAAGCCTACTTATATGTTCCTTACAAGAGCTACAAATATGAAGACACAGAAAGGCTAAGAGTAAAAAGATAGTAATAAATGTAACTTGTAAGCACTAAGTGAAGGACAGCTGCTGCAGCTATCCTAATAGCAAACCAGAAAGATATTAAGATAAAAATTATTAGAATTAAGAATATTTCAGAATGATAAATATTGCATATTACCAGACAAATATAACAATTCTAAATATGCTTGCTCTTAATAAAATGCCTTTAAAACACATAAAGAAAAAAAATGACACAACTTAAAGGAAAAACAAATAGACATTCCAAGTAGGGGATTTTAAAACATCACTTTCAGTAACTCAGATAAGCAGATATACATTCAATAAGATTACAGAAGTTGTGAACAACTCAATAAATGATCTAATTGTTACACACATATATATCTCTATGCATATGTAGATCTTAACATGATATATATATAAAGTGCTATACAAAATAATGGCAAATATATATATATTTTTTTCTAGTATATATGGAACTTTATCAAAATAAATCATATTCTGGGCTATAAAACAAATTTCAACAAATTTCAAAGACTTGAAATCACTAATTTTTTTGATCCCTGTGAAGTTAGAACTTAAGAGATCTTAAAATATTTGAGATAAAACGATGAACTTCTATGAGTTAAAAGTCATAATCAAAATTAAAATGTATTTTAAACTGAACAATTATAAAACTACAATATATCAAGTTGTAGGCTATAGTTAATGCTGTGTTAAAGGGAAATTTATAGTCTTAAATGCACACATTAGAAAGAAAGAAAGGCTAAAAAATTGATTATTTGGGTCCACCTTAATTGGTTTAAAAAGGAATAGTAAATGAAAACCAAAGAAGTAGAAGAAAAGAAATAAGGTTAAGAATAGAAATTAATGAAATTTAAAAACCTGCAATCTTGATCACAGACATAATGTAAAGCATAAAACTATAAAACTTGTAAAATTAACATAGGAGAAAATCTAGGTGACCTTGAGTTTGAGGATAAGTTTTTAGATACTAAACCAAAAGGTTGATCAATTAAAAAATTAATGTTTAGTTCAGTAAGATGAAATTTCTATTCTGCAAAATACAGTTAAAACAATGAGAAAAGGCCAAGTGCAGTGGCTCATGCCTGTAATCCCAGCACTTTGGGAGGCTTAGGTGGGAGGATCATCTGACGCCAGGAGTTCAAGACCAGCCTGGCCAAAATGGCGAAACCCTGTCTCTACTAAAAATACAAAAATTAGCTGGGCGTGGTGGTGCATGTTTTTGTAATCCTAGCTACTTGGGAGACTAAGGCACTAGAATCGTTTGAACCTGGGAGGCAGAGGCTGCACTGAGATAAGATCATGCCACTGCACTCCAGCCTGGGTAACAGAATGAGACTCTCTTTCAAAAAACTAAAACAAAACAAAAGGATACTGACAAGACAGGCCACAGACTGGGTGAAAACATTTTCAAAACACATATCTGATAAAGATTTATATCAACAATATACAAAGAACTCTTATAATTCAGCAATAAGAAAATAACAACCCAATTAAAACTGGGCAAAAGATCTGAACAGACACCTCACCAAGGAAGATACACAGATGAAAAATAAGCACATGAAAAGATGTTCAATGTCTTAAGTCATTAAGGAACTGCAAGTTAACAATGAGCTTGCACTTCACATCTATTATAACGGCTAAAATCCAGAACACTGACAACATCCACCTCCTGATAAGGAGGTGGAACTCTCATTCATTGCTGGTGGGAATGCGAAACAATATATCTACTGTAGAAGATAATTTGGCAATTTCTTACAAAGCTAAACATAGTCTTACCATATGATCCAGCAATGTGCTCTCACATATTTATCTAGATGAGTTAAAGACATATCTACACAAAAAAACTGCACATAAATGTTTATAGCAGCTTTGTAACTGCCAATATTTGGAAGCAGTCAAGATGTCTTTCAATAGGTAAATGGATAAGCAAACTGATACATCCACATAATGAGAATATCATTCAGTGAAAAAAAAAAAAAACTGATCTATCATGCCATGAAAAGACATGGAGGAACCTTAAATCCACATTGCCAAGTAAAAGAAGTAAATTTGAAAAGGCTGCATACTGTATAATTCCAACTATATGACATTCTGGAAAAGGCAAAACTATTGCAATATTAAAAAGGTTAGTGGTTTCCTGAGGTTGAGCAGAAGAGATGGAAGAATAAGGTGGAATACAGGGGATTTTTAGGGCAGTGAAACTAACTGCCTGTAGTGGCAGATATAAGAATTTATGCTTTTGTCGAAAACTATAGAACTGTGCAAGACCAAGAGTGAATCCAATGTTGACCATGGTCTTTGGTTAATAATAACATATTCATATTACTTCATCAATTGTAATGAATGCATCATACCAATGCAAGATGCTAGTAACAGGGGAAACTGAGGGTGGGGAGTGGAAGAGGGTACTCTCTATATTTTATGCCTAATTCTTCTGTAAACCAAAAACTGATCTAACAACTAAAGTCTATGAATTTTTTTAAAGTATAGCCATATCTTTTAAATGCAATAGGGAAAAATAAAATGAATGTTTCTTTAAGAAAAAGAATTGACATGATGTTATCAATATTGATCTTATTTTAAAAAAAGACAGAAATAACCAGTACAGGAACTGAGAAAAAGACTGTCACTACAGATACAAGCAAGATGGACTGGTTTGCCTGTACTTGGAATGTAAAATCAATTGTATAGGCATTAAAATACAAGAACATTATAAAAAGTTATACTAGTGAATTTGATATTTTAGGCAAACTGAACAAGTTCCTATAAATTCCTTACCAAAAATAGTAGAAAATCCATATAATCCCAATTCTATTAAATACATTGATTTAGAAACCTTCCCACAAAGAAATTTACAGCCCAGTGGACTTTACCAGTGAATTCTTCCAAAATTTAAGAAAGAAGCAATACTAGTCTTCCACAAACTCTTGCAGTTAGTTAACATTTAAAATAAATCAATACAAGTCACTGTAATAATAAAGGAAAAGACAATGAGTTTATCTCAATACATGCAGAAAAAAACAATTGAAACAATGCAATATTTGTTTAGACGAAAACCCTTGGCAAATTAGAAACAGATGGGAACTTCCTTAATCCGATAGAGTAGCTACAAAAACCTATAGCAAACATCATACTGAATGAAGAAATATAGAAAGCTTTCCCACAAGGTCGGAGATGACACAAAGATGCCCATTGTCCCCACATGCATTCACCACTCTTACTGGAAGTCCCAGGCAGTACAATATCGAGGATAAAAAAAGTATAGGGATTGGAAAAGAAATAAAAGTATCTTTATTCATGAATAAACATGGCCGTGTATGTAGAAAATCCTAAGAATCTACAATCTATAAGAATGAATATGGGAATTCTGCAGTGTTGCTTAATCCAACATATAAAAAGCAATTGTGCAGAGTAGTAACTGTGTGAGAGAGAGATGCTGGTAAATGTTCTATTTTACAATCTGAATGGTGATTCCATGGGTATATTCACTTTGTGAAAATCCATAGCTATATACTTTGGGTTAATGTACTTTTTAGAAACGTTATACTTCACAAAACTTACTTTTGTTGTTAATGGGTATAGAGTTTCAGTTTTGCAAGATGAAAAAGTTCTGGAGACTGGTTGCACAACAATGTGAATATACTTAACACTATTGAACTGCACACTTAGAAATCTGTTACGCATTTTACCACAATTAAATTTTTATAGATTAAAGTTGTCTTCAGAAAAGATAAATGTTATTAAGTAATGAATACTAAAGATAGGTGAACATAAATAACATAGAAAAAAAATCAGAGTGAGAAACCTGCAGCCCACCATTAGAGAAACTTCACCATCCTCCACTCTAGGCCAAGCAAAATTATCAGAACATTGATAACACATGGAACACCATTCTAGAAATCCCATTCCTCCACTGTAAGGCAGTATCCATCATAAGATATATCACTAATTTAATAATAGCTTTTGTGTAGGGAAAAAACACCCCATAGACATATCTAAATATGAAAGTGTATGAGACTTCCAATAGAGAAAATGTGGGATGCATATAAGAATAAAGCAAGATGAATTGGTTTGCCTGTCCTTGGAATGTAAAACCAATGACTCAAAGTAGAACTAACAATCCTTTTTCTTAGGGATCTTGGCCACAGCAGCACTCATAATTATAGCAGAATACAAAAAATAGTCAACACTATAGAAGGCAAAAATTTATTCTGGCATATATTTACTTATACATTGATTAAATAACATGAACATAACTATTTAGTAGGCTAAGTATCAGGGATATAAGAATATGAAGTAGTGTTAGTTTCTGGAAAAGTCAAGGTTTACAAGGACATTTGTGCATTGTATCTGAGATAGAAACTTTCACTGTCCATATTGGCTTGCCTAGATGAGATAATTCCTGAGTGGGTGCACAAGTGCATGTTTTCATAAAGAAAAACTGACTATGCTCCTTCAGTGGAGTTGACTGTTGCATGCTTGTTGGTTGAAACAGCTCTACAAGTTTTGTCATACTTGATAGGAAGCAACATTTCTTGGCCAAAGAGTCTCCAATAACCTACAAGGTGCTTTAGTACGCTGGACAGATTTAACCCCTTAGGTACACGGTTTGGGAAATGAATGTAGGCTGGGTTTTGGCCCCAATTACCCTGTAACCTGGTGCTCCTGTGTTGGGCACAACTTATTTAACTCTGTCTAGTCACCCAGCCTGGATGCACATTGGCTTACTGATGAAATGTAGTTGTCATTTTTGCTGGCATTTATGGTGATGCCTGAACATCAGATCCTCTTGCATAAGATTATCTGTTTGTAATGATACAGCCTAATGAATTGACAAAGAATTAGAGGTTTCAGAATGGACTATAATGTATATAACATTGGAATATTACCTCTCCTTCATAGATGACCAATACTTTGTTTGTAAAGAGATTTTTAAATACTTTCAGTGAGATTATATTTGGGACACTTACATAGTTTGCCTTCAAAAATCTGTATAAGTATGAAGAGACTGAGGGCTTCAGGCACAGATATATACTCCTGCCAGAAAGGCACATTAATAAATTATGGTACTTATTCATTTCTGGAGTTAGTAACTCTAACTTTTTATATTTACATATAATAAGCTGTTTTTCAAAAGGTTGCACACAGAAATGTCATCTTAAGTTTGCAGCAATGATTTAAAATATATGATTTATATCTTTAAAAAATGAGTATTAAGAGCCCCAATTTTCTTTATACAATACCAAAAGAAACAGTTTTCTTCTTTTTTTGAATTATAATAATTCTGAATTATTTTTGATTAACAAAGAAAATGGTCTGCTACTTTAGTGTCTGTGATTACATTACAGTACAATAAAGAAAGGTCACTAATGGGTACCTCTGAGGTCAGGGCTGAGACTACAGCATTCAAATTTGTTTATTAATGAGGCCAACACAAGACTGTGCTTCTAGGATGTCAAGCTTTGTTATCGGAACAAAATTTCTAGTATTGCTTTAAATACCAGACTAAGAATATCATCCTAATGTATAGTTTCTGAAATAAGTAACCCTCTTCCAAATGTCTGGGACACATATGGAGGGGAGAACTTTATCAGACAAGGTGCCAGTCTTTCATTAATGGCAAGAAGAAAATAGGACATTCAAGATGCTGAAAAGAATTATTACAAATATATGTGCACCTTTGGTCACTGCTTTGTTATGAAGAAAATATTGTGCATAATAACTTGATAATGTATTTAACATAAATTATATTTGCATGAATTATGATTATTCATATGGTCAGATACATAATGGCTTGCTTGATAAATGGCTGAGTAGTGTTATAATCAGCCCAAGAGGGACCTGCCCACAAAACTCTCTCTTGGGGGCACCTGACTTTCTAGATAATTTTCCATTTGCCTTTAAACAGTGAAATGGTGCCAATTTGGGCACCCCGAACAGCTTAATCCCAACTTTCAATTTGCAATCTAGGCATTGTGTCCCCAAGCTGCGACGCCTGCACAAATTTGACAATTGCTTGCCATAAACTCCAGGTTTCCAAGAAGCACAGCCAAGTGGTCAATGAAAAACCACTGCAAGGAAATGGAGCTATTCGTAAGGAGACAACATCAAGGGAATCACGATTTCTCTCTTTAATAAAAGAGAAAAATGTGATATTTTAGTGAGGAAAAAGAATTACTTACTAACTGTACTAGCATGTTTAATAACTGTGTTTTGATAATGACACGACTGCCTCCACCTGAGACTCAGCATGATCCGTTCCGATGTGGGACATGCCTTCAGTATTAAGGAAAAAGAAGTTGAAATATTTCCTTATTATTAGGTAGCTGAATTGTGCTGAAACTAGTCATATTATTATTATTTTACTTCATGTCTTCCCCCAATAAGATTCCCAACTCTTATGGCAAATTCCTTCAAACTGACTTCAATTCTCACGTTTTGGGGACGTTTCCCCTGACTGATCCTCATCCTGAACTGGATATGTGATCCTTTTACAGCTTCTCCTATCAGCCTGTACCCTTCCGTATCATTGATTACACTCTATCATAATGATTAGGTTGTTGATCCTTACATGTTTTTTGACTCCCCATGTTATAATCTCTGGGGAATTAGCACTGTGGGTTGTTTCTTTTCCTGCAATGCTAGAGAGAACACCTTCATTTGACTTTAAACTAATGGTGAATAAAATGATAAAATCCTTACAGAACAACTTACCTCTATTATATACCAATATGAGTCTCTATACTGTTTACATTGCAGAATTGGGTATCAATTAAACTCTGCTTTTGCTTTTATCATCAACATCTTTCAGAAAAGGAAATAAATCAGACTGAAAAAACAGTAGTTATTTTTTATACCCAATATCATATAATCTTCAGGACTTTTAGGAAGAAAGTTCTGAGACAGATACTATTTTATTGGAGCCTTAGATCTGCGTTCAAGTGAGTGTTTAATACTCTTCTGTTTCTGATAATAAAAATGCTTCATTGGTTCTAGAAAATAGGAAAATTAATGTAGATATGTAGCGGTTAATTATAACATGGGAAGTTAATACGAGAAAGCCTGTAGCAAAAGAGTATTATAATTAAGATAGAGAAATTAAAACAGCATAGGATTTTCTACCTTTCTCTTCATTACTAGGCAGGAATGACCAATTAGGTCACGTATGATATAATCAATTTCATAAATCATAAGGGTGCCTTTTCCTTATTAAGAATGTTTCCTCAAAGTATAAGTTCATTATGTTGTAAATAACATGCACTTGCTTCTTGCACAGATAAACAGAGTCTTAAAGGGTGAAGTACGAGGTTTGAAATCACGGTTGTTAATTAAAGGTATGTGACTTACAGTGTCTGCCTCTACTTGATTCTGACTCTTTCTTTTTCCACAAGCAGTTTACAACCCTGAGAACATACCTTTATCTAGTGAAAATAAAAAACATATATTCAGGTACCTACATTGAAGACTTAATTCTATCTACTGGCATTTAAAACTAAGTAAAATCTCAGTTCAATCTTTGATGTTTTAATAGTAGTTGTGCCCAAATAGGAGGTGTCAGCAATATAGTTTATTTCAACATAATCATATTCTTTGAACATAGGCTTTGCTGAAATACCTGCCACCTTTCAGAAGCCTCCAATGAAACACTGAAAACCAAGTTTTGCTCCCGAATGTGTTTTAGGCAAATGAGTAGAATTGGTTCTCACATACTATCTTTTGTTGTTTTGCAAACTTCATTTTATTTAGCTTACGTATGTATCGTGTAACAGTGAAAAAGCTCCAAAGTGAGACCACGCCACACAGTCAGTATCTTTCTCTGCTCAACAATATAATCACTCGGCTCTCTATTTGCTAAGCTTGGCTGAAACAAAGCACTAATTGGGCAGCTGTGAAAACGTATAATGCCACTAATTGTGATTGACAGCAAAATTAAGTTGAAGATGTGGGTGAGGGTGAGGTGGGTAGTCCCATGTAGATTATTCACCTAAACAGAACCTCTCATTAGCCCCAGAGGACATTGAGCAAATTTAATAGGTGAACTTGGGAATTTTTTCTTAAAAAGAGTTTACATTCTCTATATTTCATTGTATGAAGGAATTATGTAGAAATTATTTACATATCATAATCAAATGGATTATTAGAGGATGAGATAATATATGTGGTTAAAACAGGCCACATTTTGATATGTAACAATAAACCAACTGTTATTTTTTGTTTTTTGAAATGTATGCATATTTGTACTTTTTTGGCTTTTTGAAAGAAATCTATTTTATAAAATAGGTCCTTGTAACTTCACTCAATAGCAATGCTTCCAAAATAGACATGGAAACTTCCTTAGGTAAACTTAGGTAAAGATCTTTCTAATATTTGAAGACTTGACCTGCCAATATTTAATGGTTCAATCAACTAATGAATATTTATTTAGTGTCTATACTTTTTTAGCATCATACATATAAAATGAAGCATAGAACTTATTTGCAATATCAACTGCTTTACTCCACCTAGTACATTTGACCGTTAAATTCTTATAAAAATTCTGGTAATTAAATATGGTGCTATAATATCTAATAGTGTTTCACAAAGATGTGTTACAGAAAATCATACACTCTGCAAAACGGGGATCTGGGACCAGATAAATTTGGGAAATATATTATATGTGAAGATTTAAAATGCATATTACCATTAGCTTATATAGAGACATATAAATAGTCTAAAAACGTGAAAAACTATTTATCTTCTTTAATAATCAAGAAAATGAAAATTAAAATAATGATTTTTTTTCATTGATCATATAAGTGTTGATAGAAAAAGAAGATAATCTTCAGTGTTGACAACGTAGTAGGGAAATGAAAATGCCCACATATAGAATGGACAAGCGTGGCTGGTTGTTTCGTAAATTGGTACAACTTTCTGGCTGAATGGATATGTCAAAAATATGTTCACATTTTGAACTAGCAATTATTTACACACACACAGATTCCCTCTCTCTCTCTCTCTCTCTAGGTTTGAAATTTTTTTCTGGGCTATATTAAAACTATGTGGTGGAATAGAGTAATTTTTTTTCTTGTTTCTTATCTGTACTTTCTACTTATTCAAAATCAAAGTTTTAAAAAGAGACATAAAAATTTCTAGAAAAAATGTCTGCAGTTACTTAATCTAAAACCACAGAGTAAACTTTCAAATCCTTCTTTTTTAAAAAAAAAAACAACTGAAAGAAGCCAAAACAGAAACTATTCAATCCTATGATTTTTTAGCAGTCAATACCTTGAATCTCATACAATGTATTGATGTAGAAGCCGAGGAACTGTGTGAATACAGGTACTGAAAACCAAGTGAACAAAACTAAAGACCATATAAGCAAAGAAGAGTTCAGACAACTCTCAAATGGTTTATCATTCTACTCACAAAGCCAAATTTGGTGCTTCAATTTGTTGCAATGAAGGAGAGCGCTAACTCATTATTTGAAGAAACCACTTGAGGTAAATTGACATTCACAGAAACATCAAGCTGGTGTCAAAAGATGCCAATTTTCAACATAATAGAATGCTGAATTATTTCATCTTCTTAGATATATTACTTGTAATTTTATTATTGTAATATTCATTGTTCTAAAACAATATATCCTTAAATGTAGAATCTTTATTAGTCCAAAGGTACAGTTAAAAATAGTTACACACTATTACCACCATTTGAAAGTAAATCTAGAGAAGAAAGGCTAATCAACAAGGGGGGCAATATTTACAGACTTGATTTAAAATAGATCTGTAAAGAAAATAGAACATCATAGGTTCAGTAGAAATGGGCAGTGTTTCTATCCCATGAAAGGCAAAGAGGAGATATAAATTAAGAGTAGCCATTTGTATCTGCTTTTAAAAATCTACCTAAATAAAAAAAAAATATATATGCTCATTGGAACTCTTGCTATGGTATGCATTTTCATTTAAACCAATTTAAGGGACACAACAGACTACTCTAGTGACTTAACAGCATACAGGGGGACACAAAATAATAAAGTAAAAATATAAGACTGATGAGAATAATACTATGAATACATATGAATATATGGCTTTTTAAATTTAAGTTTAAATAACTTCAAATGAAATGAAAGTGTAAGTTCCTCAGTCACACTAGCCATATTTAAGTGCTCAATAACTACATATGGCTAGTGGTTCCTCTGTTGGACAGTACAGATATAGAATATATTCATCATTGTAGAACGTTCTATGGACAAGGCTACACAGAATACTTGGGAGAGCACACTCGACCTCCTATGCAGCTTGTAGAGTGTGGAAAAAAATCCTTATCAGTAAACAAGGTGTAACCTTGTACATAGCTTCTGTGGTCATGGTCTACAGAGTGGTGAATCAGACTAGAAATGGTTACCCCCATTTTATAGACTAAGATCTATGTTCAGAGAAAGAAAACGCCTTCCCTGAGGTCAACCACTTAGTACATGTCAAACCCATGAGCAGAATCTAAGTCTGAGATCTCTGATAGTCAGAGGTCATACTCTTGGGGAAAAAAAAAAGGAAGCTATATAGCTTCCATCTAAAATATAACTGAACATAATTCACTATAAGTTAGTTCAATACAAAAGGTATTATAATTTTTCTAAACTTTTCTTTCTGTAATTATATCACTAACAACTATAGCCTGCCACTAACTTAATCTTATTTAAACTGGATATAAATAATCTCCAAAAATATTTTGTACTGAATTTTAGACAGATGATCAAGGATAACTAGATTGATCAATACAGTTACTGTGTTACAGTAAAAGAGTAAAATTCAGTAAACCAATCATTAAAAGTTTACTTAATGAGTTAGATAACTTGGGTGAATGTGTTATAATGGTCAAGGTAATCGGTGTCCAATGCCCAGCATATACACAGTTAACATTTATTTAGAGTTTAATGGACTTTAACTTACTCTACTGTAATCAGAAAATATTAGACATAAAGCAGTATTTTTAGGATATCTTTGACACATGTGGAAAGAAAATGATTACTGGACTGGTTTGAGCATAAAAAGCACTTTGAGAAATGGCACTCTGTTAATTGTAAACAATTTTGGAAGAATAAGAGTTTTGAATTTACTTTAAAGTTTGTTTTGTCACTGAGATCCCTGAGTCTGACTTTCCTAGAAAAAATACATAGTATAATCATATTACCCTTTATTAAAAACAAAATAATTGTACCTGAGTTAAAATAGATTGTCTGATCTTTCCCCCTTTGTCCAGATGATCATATCCTACAAGGCCAAGAAGAGAACACACACACCTATCCTTCATCCACTTATCCCTAGATAATCATTCTTTATCTTCTCCCTCTGCCCAACTCAAAGATTAGCCCTTACAATATTCTATTGTCAAATAAAATTTTATTGTGAAATGTGGTATGTTCTATTGTCGCAAAATTTCAGAGCAAGAGGGACCTAAAGGGTCATAAACGGCTCTAACACTTCTCTGCATATATCTGCATATAAGAAATGCCACAGTATGGGCTGTCTTAGTTACATCTACCTTCCCCTAGGAACAGACTTGGGAAGTTAATACAGGAACCCCTAGGCAGCCTGCAGGCAACAAGAGAAAATCTTGTATCACTATAACCCCGTGAGGGGCTTTCTGGTTCTTGATCCCTAGTTTGGAGAGTCAGCCTCCAGAAACAGCAGGCTATGAGGTTGCTGCAGTGCACTTTAAAACAGCAAAACTTTTCCCTCTAATATTTGACCAAGATCATGGCTTTAAATTTTTATTACACACTCACTTGTAGGCAGAATTTCTTTGGGTTATATTTTAATACTAGGGAAGGAAAAGTAACTCAAATCGTCTTTGATAGGAATCAAATCTACCAGAACCAAGTGAATTAAATTAATAAGCAAAATTTGTGTTATAAACTTTTATGGCAACTCTGTAAGCCACAGTATACTCGGCTCTTTAGGTAGGGGAATGTGGCATCAGAGTATGCATTTTGTAACATGTACATGGTAGATGATCATGAATATTTGTTGCTTACATTACTGTAATTTAAATAAAATATTACAGAACTATTGAGTTCTGGTTTAGTATTTAACAGAATAAGCACCCAAGTCCACCTCCCTTCTCTCTAGTTTTTAAAACAGTAAAACTATACTAGCGCTGGAAAAAAAAGAAAAGGTGCCAGCAGAGGACCAGAGAGAAAGTAAGCAGATAAAAGGGCCTAGGTTGACAAACAAAAGAGTACGGAAACATGCAGCCTAAAATACCAGTAGTAAGTTCTTACTTCCCAGGGAACATAAAGGGCAAAGGTTGGGCCATGGTACAATCATCAGGGGAATTAATTAAAATCCACCATTGAGAATGGGCAGGCTGGTAAAACACCTACTCCTCCCACACCCTCACCACTTAATAGAGCAAGCTTTCTCACAGAGATGGCTTTTGCCCCCAGGATAAAGTCTGAGAAGTGCATTATTAGTCTAATAAAACAAACCCTCTGTGTGGAGAAAGCACCCAATATGGGTGGAGGAATGAGAAAGACAAGCAGAACAGAGTTTAGCCTTAACTCCCAGCCTCAATTACAAATGTACTAATTAAGTCAGCCACGCCAGAGTAACATTGTATGGGCAATGGTGTGCTCAATCCTGAAGTGAAGACCCTAAGGTGAAGCCTGTCCACCAACACATCCTCTTTTTAAGGGATAAGGTTATTTTTTTAAAGAAATCTAAACAATCATGCAGAATATTTACTTCACATACTAATCGTATTAATAAGGCTACTCCATATACTGAACCAACAACCAAAAAACATTAAGTATTTGAAAAAGAGCCAATCGCCTAAAAAATAATGAAAAGTTAACAAATGTAACAAGTGACAAGAGATGAAGCAGACAATTTCAGGGAACAGAAGAAAGCTTTAAGAATCTTGCAATTTGTATCTTCAGAAAGAATTTAGTGGCTTTATAAAATAAAAACAGTCTGATGATTAGTTTTTCCTAAAAAGCTATGATTTAGAGCAGAGAATCAATAGATAGAAAAAATATATATTCAAGTTTATTTTTTGAGTAATAAAGATAACCACCAGAAGAACTTAATAAAATTAGCAAAAATTGAGGGTGATGAAAAAATCACTAAATTCCTACTCTTTTTATAGCAAGGAGTTACCATATTCTAATTATAATTGATAAATCAAGAAATAGAAGCAGTATTTTTCACATAATAAATGCTGCAGGAAATCAGTGGAAGTGATCAGTTAGTTGGCAGGAAGAAGACATTGCTCTAGTTTAGTTTATTTTTAAGGGTCTGTGTATGGAGACAGCCAACATGTCCTGTTTAAGAAACATCTGCAGGACTCCTTTCAGTTCATGAATTGGCACATGAACCAGTATATATTCAATATGCTTGGATATATTCAATATGCTTGGATATCTCTTTAAAGACAAATCCAACCAGATATCATTCACTTGTTTATTGTTGAATGTTCCCAGAAAAGCAATTCCCTTCCAACCACAAAAGGCAGTATCATACAGAAAATATGAATTATAAGTTTCTTGTGGGCAGAGAGTATTTCATGTTCCATTTTCAAGAGAACTAAACAGATAAAAATTATAAAAGGTGTTTTCTTCTGGGGTTGAGGGAGAAGAGCCATTTCTTACCATTTCAGAGCATTTTACGTATACTTTTTAAACATGCATGCATTATTTGGTTCCTTTAAAGTTTTTTTTTTTCTTTTTTTTTGATGGAGTCTCACTCTGTCACCCAGGCTGGAGTGCAGTGGCACGATCTCGGATCACTGCAACCTCCGCCTCCCGGGTTCACGCCATTCTCCTGCCTCAGCCTCCCGAGTAGCTGGGACTACAGGCGCCTACCATCACCCTTGGCTAATTTTTTAATATTTTTAGTAGAGATGGGGTTTCACTGTGTTAGCCAGGATGGTCTCGATCTCCTGACCTCTCGATCTGCCCGCCTTGGCCTCCCAAAGTGCTGGGATTACAGGCCTGAGCCACCACGCCTGGCCTTAAAGTATTTATTAAAACATCTAATTCAACAATAGGGCTGAGACTAGGCAGTTAGAAAACTGAATGAGCTTAAAATAAATATTAAAGGCACTTTAAAATGAGGATGAGAATGTCAGAATCATTAATAAGGCACTAAGAAAGGTGGATTTAATTATCTCTTATTCACACAATTAGCAGTTGTTTGAACTTTGAGAAACTATTGCAGAACTAGTGTGAGAATGGTCTCCTCTTCCTATACAGGTTTAGGAAATACTTCTGTTTTTTTACCCATTAGTGCCTTTCCTAAAAGTAGTGTATTTTATTCACATATTTTTGAAAATACTGACAATATGAATTGGAATAACCTAAAATGAATTAGTCACAATTTTCCAGTTTTAACAATTACTACACTTTTGTGTATGTGGATTTGTTTTATTCAAAGAATTAAAGCTGAAACTTAGTAAGAATAATGAAACATCCAGAATTTTAAAATGAGTTAAATAATGATTTAAGACTTGGAACCACCCCAAATGCCCATCAATGATAGACTGGATAAAGAAAATGTGGCACATGCATATTATGGGTTACTATGCAGCCAAAAAAGAATGAGTTCATGCCTTTGCAGGGACATGGATGAAGCTGAAGCCATTATTCCCTCAGCACAACACAGGAACAGAAAACCAAAACACCACATGTTCCACTCATAAGTGGAGTTGAAGAATGAAACACATGGACACAGGGAGGGAAACATCACACACCAGGGCCTGTCAGGGGATGGGGGCAAGGAGAGGAAGAACATTAGGACAAATACCTAATGCATGCAGGGCTTAAAACCTAGATGACAGGTTAATAGGTGCAGCAAACCACCACGGCACATGTATACCTATGTAACAAACCTGCACGTTCTGCACAAATATCCCAGAACTTAAAGTAAAATTAAGAAATAGCACATAAAAATAAATAAATAAATAAATAAATAAATAAATAAATAAATAAAGAGTACCTACTAAACTCAACTTTAAATAGTAATGGTTAATTTGGCTTTATTAATGCTAGTACTACTAGTACTTTGTTAGTAAAACTACCTTTACTAGTACAAAGTACATTTTTATAAGTACATTGCAATAGCATGAAATTTTCTGCTAGATCAAAAGAAGTTATTTACAGTAAGCAATGTTGTTTAAAATATATTTAAGCATTAATTAGAAAAAAATTCTACTGTCTGGAATCTTGACAACTTGATATATTTCAAATGACTGTTTTGAGGGAAACCTCCCTATAAAAATATCAGTTAAGATGGAAATGTACCCAGTGAAATACTGATATATATCACCATTTCAGAATAAAGAAACAGAAATAACTTAAATTCATATATCTGAAAGCACCTTATTTTAAAAATAAATTTTTTAATTTATAAAAATTAAATAAAAGCAAATAAGCAACAACACTACAAGTGATTATTAAATATAAGATGCAGATATTGTTAAAATCTATTTGAATATTTAATGCATAAATTAAAACCATCAAGCATTCCATAAAGTGTCATTTAGCAAATTATAATAAGGTATTTATAAATGGAATCTTAACAGAAGAGTAAAATTACTAAAATACTTCCGATAAATCACATTACAGTAAATATTTTATCCTTCCTACATCCCACAAATAATCTCTTTATTCCTGAAATAAAAAGGAATATCAGAAACATTTGACAGACCCATCAGAGACTAGGTATAAAAATTAGTCTTCAATATTTATAAAACTCATTTTAAACTTCATACTATTAAGTTCTTAATAGTATAGTTCTTAATTAGTTCAATCATTGTGTCTATCTGATATTCAGGAGTTACCAGCTGAAAAATTTAATCAAGGAAGTTAGTTGTATTTTGCAGGCAAAACTCCAAAAATCTTATATTACTGAAATTATTTTGCTTTTAAACTGAATTTACCCAAAACAACTGGTTTATGCAGACACAGTTCTGTCTTACACTACACACACACACACACACACACCCCAACCACATAGCTGAAATGTATGCTAAATACATTCACAGACCATGAAAACATGCAATCATAAAATTGTGTTTTCCTCAGACTTTTAATAATTAAGCATTGCAGCAAATTATAAAGATCCTAAATATTTATTTAAATTATAAATGCATCTGTACACTATCTTGTAGCATATTAAAAAAAAATCTCAGCTCACTGCAACCTCTGCCTCCTGAGTTCAAGAGATTCTCCCACTTCAGCCTCACAAGTAGCTGGGACCACAGGCGTATGTCACCACACCCCGCTAATTTTTTGTGTTTTTGGTAGAGACAGGGTTTCACCATGCTGACCAGGCTGGTCTTTAACTCCTGGCCATCAGTGATCTGCTCACCTCGGCTTCCCAAAGTGCTGGGATTCAGGTGTGAGCCACCATGCCTGGCCCATTTTTTTTTTATTTTTTTAATAGTAGCATTTACTACAGTGCTTCTTAAATTTTAATGAGCATAAATTAACTGAAGACCTTGTTAAAATGCAGACTTTAATTCAGTAGGTGTGTGGTGGGGCCCCATTGAGATTCTGCATTTCTAAGATGTTCCCAGGAGATTTGGTTGGCCCATAGAGCACACTTTGTTTAAAGGGGCCTTGGAGTAAGTGGATTCTAATTTTTACTAATAATCAGAATCACCAAGAGCTCTAGGTAGAAACACAGATTTTCTGACCCTTTCACTAAAAATAATAAATTTGTAAGTTGGGGTGAGACTCAGAAAATGTAACCCTGATGGCTACCCATGTTTGGAGCACGTTGATGTAAAGACTAGTAAACTTAACAAAACTCTATCCATTCCTTAATGTCTCACTATTTCCAAAAATCTTTACATACTTTAGAAGCTTTTCTTGGTTAGTAAGGATAAACTACCATTTGATGAGACATGGAAGAAAAATAAAATTGAATATTGCTTACCATTATGGTTTCACTCAAAACTCTACTTTGTTTTTGATTCTGTGAAGAGGTATTTAGATTAAGTATTATGAATAACAAAAGAAAACAAAATTTCATGGAAGTAAATAAAAAAGAGATTGCTTTTTAAATTACCTACTATGTGCCGGATATTGTGCTAGAAACACTTGTGTGCATTTTGCATTATGTAGCATGGGAAAATGAAGTAATATGCCCCCAACGTAACAATCTAGAAAAGAAAAGTAAAAGAGTTGGCGGAACTTTCCAATCTATACAGATGTTACTGTAGCAAGATGAAAATACCTCAGCCAGAACATGATAGGGACTCCACAAACTCTAGCACTTCCAGAGCAGAGAGGAAGGAGAGACTTGCGTGGGCAAAGGCATGGTGGTGGGCAAGAAGTGAACATATTTAGGGCAGAGTGAATATTTAATTATTTTTGAGAGTCTGTTAGCAAGACAGGTGACAGGAAGAGGGTAGATTTTAGAGAAGTAGCATAGATGAAAGAATGCCAAGTAAGTGTGTAGACTGACAAACAGAAGAAAAGATTTAATGAAAGTAAGGTGTTAGTTCAAGAAAGATAAGGAAATGTAAACTAATAGGAGAAATATAGGAAGTTGTGATCAGAATGTAAAAAAATTGTCAAGTTTTTGAGAACATTGTGTTGGAACATTGCTTACTAATAGTCAAATCCTTCTGTGTTCTTGTTTGCAGTGGATGGAGCTGAACATCACTGGTTTATAGGAGGTGGAGAAAAGCAAAGTCAGTGTTCAAGGCAGCTAAGATCATTCAAATAGTCAGGCATTGTTCTAATGTAGGGGGGAAAACTTTCTTTTAAATGATGTTTGTAGTGGAGTAATTTTAAAAAAGTCAGAAAAATGCCATAGATGGTGTGATGCAAAAGTCAGATCTTAGAGTCAGAAAGCTCTGAGTTTGGATCTTGACTCAGTCATTTACTGAAATGTGACCCAAAATAAATTATTTTATTTTTTAGTTATGCTCAGTTTCCTCAAAAAATAGTGTAAATGTGTATAATAAAAATTATTGCAAATAGTTGCAATACCTCAAAGGTATTACAAGAGCAAGGTGCCTATTTGTGTCTTTTGGGCTTCTGCTGAATTGAACATGCTGTGGTTTTTGCCTCATAAAATCTGATATACTGGATACTTTGATCAAAACTTTAATAAAGGGCAAAAGAGAAAAAAATTAATTTAGTTTGAAGAGCTACAACAAATTTGCATGGCTGGTAACAGAAAATGTGGGGGAAGGATTCTGATTATCATGCTAAAATGAATTATTTTGGGTAAAATGATGTAGGAACTATTTGCTTAGAAGTCACAGAAATATTTGGACAGAATATACTCTCAATCAAAAGTCATCAATTCCTGAAATTCTGCTGTTCAAGGTCTACTTTGTGAAGCAGAAATATCATCTGTGAACAGATAACTATTTTCCTGAAATGAATAATTTATTGTTATCAGTCATCAACTTAGAATAAATATATTTTTCAGGTCATTCTCTAAGAAAGGTAGACTAGTACAAGTTTACAGGGAAAAAAGTTGATAGTAAGGCCTAGGGGTTAGCTTTTGGACAATTATCTGGACACAGTACAAAAAAAAAAACTTGGGTGGAGGTGATTAGAAACAAAGTCGTGAGGCTCAGAAATGACAAATGTGCGTGAAGGCAGAGTGATGAAGAAAAGTTTCTTTTTTTTCTGCTTTGTTTTGTTTTGTTTTGTTTTTGAGACAGTCTTACTCTGTTGCCGAGGCTGGAGTGCAGTGGAGAGATCTCTGCTCACTACAGCCTCCATCTCTGGGTTAAAGGAATTCTCCTGCCTTGGCCTCCCAAGTAGCTGGGATTACAGGCGTGTGCCACCACACTCAGCTAATTTTGGGTTTCAGTAGAGGCACGTTTCACCATGTTGGCCAGGTTGGTCTTGCTTGAACTCCTGACCTCAAATGATCCACCTGCCTTGGACTCCCAAAGTGCTGGGATTACAGGTGTGAGTCACCATGCCCAGGCAAAGAAAAGTTTTTCAATTGTGAACTCCAAGAGCAAGGTGCCTATTTGTGTCTTTCATTGTTATTTATTTCTTTATTATTTATTTTTGTTTTCCTTACACTTTAGTTCCAATTTCATAAACAGCAAGAAAAGAAGTTTTTGTGTGTAAAGATGTTATCTTGGCGTATCTTTATATCCACAGTACTAAAGGCAGATTTAGGCAGTTAAATATGTCTAAGGTCAGTTTCAGTGGTTGGTTTATTGGGTTTCCCTTAAAGTTTAAAACTGACAACACGTAAAAATGAAACTATCATAATATTTCTGCATATAAATCTCTCTTGTTACATGATCTCTTTTCACTAAAAGGTTTTTCTAAAAATTGAAAAGCTTGATTTTATTAATTACCAAAAATTAACCAATTATTTTAAAAGTTCAAAATTTTAATGTATCTAAACGTTTCATAAAATAATTTATGTTCTTTAGATGTATGCTAATCCATCTTAACTCTCCAAGGAAAAGCAAAGAACACTCACATTGTGACTGTATTATTAGAGTCTTTTATGAAAAATAGTTGCTAAGTTTTAACTCTAATGAGCAGTTATTCTCTTAGCCAATAATATCATCAAATACAACAAATATGGTGAGAGTAAAGCTGTCACATCTAGAAAATTTTAGCAGCAATAAGCAACACCCTTTCCTTATTTCACATGATTTGTCCTAGAAGCAGGAATCCCTAAAAGGTGATCATCAAAGCTCGAATTCAGGTGTTGTGACACTGTGGGCGAAGGGCATAATGGTAGTCACAAACTAAAAACAGACAACACATAATATCAAAGAGTTAACAGTCTAACTATGTGTTTACTCATCTTTAAATTTCTACCCAATTCAGATGGAAGTGGGTTTCTATTCTTTTTAAATATTAACTACCTCTCTCTGTGCCCTTAATGGCATCACCCTCCACCCATCATGTTTCAGAACTTGTTTCAATACTTTGTTTTCCCTCTTGCATTTTTAATCTTTTCATTGCCACTGTCACCATCTACCCTCCACCAAGGTCTTCCTCAATTCTGCTTTTGTCTCAAGCCACCATTCTATCATTTTCCCCTTTAGCAGCATTTTTCCTGAAAGACTAATGTATACTATTTGTAATCTCTATGTACTCCTTTCTCAGTGACCATTCAAATCACAGCTCTATGGTACATTCTATTGAAAACACTCTTGCCAAATGTAATGACTTTCTTCGTGTCTTATCCACAGTCTTAAATCCACATTTCAGTCTTTAATAATGCTAATCATCCTTAGGTTTAAAAAAAAAAAAAAAAAAAAAAACTTTTCCTTTG
>NW_016828776.1:634868-676451 GCF_001698545.2 Rhinopithecus bieti | reverse complement strand
TTTCACTAAAAGGTTTTCTAAAATTGAAAAGCTTGATTTTATTAATTACCAAAATTAACCAATTATTTTAAAAGTTCAAAATTTTAATGTATCTAAACGTTTCATAAAATAATTTATGTTCTTTAGATGTATGCTAATCCATCTTAACTCTCCAAGGAAAAGCAAAGAACACTCACATTGTGACTGTATTATTAGAGTCTTTTATGAAAATAGTTGCTAAGTTTTAACTCTAATGAGCAGTTATTCTCTTAGCCAATAATATCATCAAATACAACAAATATGGTGAGAGTAAAGCTGTCACATCTAGAAAATTTTAGCAGCAATAAGCAACACCCTTTCCTTATTTCACATGATTTGTCCTAGAAGCAGGAATCCCTAAAAGGTGATCATCAAAGCTCGAATTCAGGTGTTGTGACACTGTGGGCGAAGGGCATAATGGTAGTCACAAACTAAAACAGACAACACATAATATCAAAGAGTTAACAGTCTAACTATGTGTTTACTCATCTTTAAATTTCTACCCAATTCAGATGGAAGTGGGTTTCTATTCTTTTAAATATTAACTACCTCTCTCTGTGCCCTTAATGGCATCACCCTCCACCCATCATGTTTCAGAACTTGTTTCAATACTTTGTTTTCCCTCTTGCATTTTAATCTTTTCATTGCCACTGTCACCATCTACCCTCCACCAAGGTCTTCCTCAATTCTGCTTTTGTCTCAAGCCACCATTCTATCATTTTCCCCTTTAGCAGCATTTTCCTGAAAGACTAATGTATACTATTTGTAATCTCTATGTACTCCTTTCTCAGTGACCATTCAAATCACAGCTCTATGGTACATTCTATTGAAAACACTCTTGCCAAATGTAATGACTTTCTTCGTGTCTTATCCACAGTCTTAAATCCACATTTCAGTCTTTAATAATGCTAATCATCCTTAGGTTTAAAAAAAAAAAAAAAAAAAAAAACTCTTCCATTGGTTTCCAGGTACTACGGGGAGGAAGGAATGAATGGTGAAAACACAAAGGATTTGTAGGGCAGTGAAAACTCTGTATGATACTACACTGATGGATACATGTAATCATATATTTGTCCAAACCCATAGAATGTACAACACCAAGAGTGAACCCTAATGTAATCTATGGAGTCAGGGAGATAATACTGTGTCAATATAGGTTCAACGGTGGTAAAAATGTACCACTCTGGTTGGGATGTTTATAAGAGGAGAGGCTATGTATGTAGGAGGTATATGAGAAACCCCTAACTTTCTCTCAGTTTTGCTGTGAACCTAAAACTAATCTGACAAAAAAAAAAAGTGTTAATTATAAAGGAGATGGCCAGGCAGAGTGGCTCACGTCTGTAAGCCCAGATGTTTGAGACCAGCCTGGGCAATGGTGAAACCCCATCTCTACAAAAAATACAATAATCAGTCAGATGTGGTGGCTTGTGCCTGTGGTGCCAACTACTGGAGAGGCTGAGGAGGGAGGATTGCTTAAGCCTGGGAGGCAGAGGTTACAGTGAGCAGAGACTGTGCCATTGCACTCCAGTCTGGGTGACAGCACCAGACTCCATCTCTAAATAAATAAATAAATAAATGGAAGAAGATACTAGCAACAAAACCAGTATGTCCGTGTGCTTGTGTGTGTGTGTGTGCTTGTGTTTTTGTGTGTGTATCGTCTACTGGCCTTTGACTGCTGGCTCCTGGTTCTCTACTGCTATAGATTCACATTCTTTGCTGGCTCATTCTTCCTTTACCCAGTGTCTTGTCTTGTGACTTCTCTGTGCTATCTTACTCTTCATGATCTCCTTAAGAATCATGGGACTCCAGTCTCCTGTATATTATATGATTTCCAAAAATGCATCATTTCCAACTCAATGCTAACTGCCTACTGAACACACAGATATCCCACTTTTCAAACAAAACTGATTGTCACTTTCAACTTCCTACTGCCTATGGTCAAATCTGCAATTCTTGTGTTTTAGATATTGCCAGGGCCACAATCTGCCAAATACAGATAAACAGGTATAAAATTACAGAAATCTCAATTTCTTGTTTTTCTAATTGTCAACATGCTTCTAAAAATCAAGTTGTTGTATCCTTTCTTTTCTTTCTTTCTTTTCTTTTTTTTTTTTTTTTTTTTTTTTTTTTTTTTTTCTTTTTTTTTTTTTTTTTTTTTTTTTTTGAGATGGAATCTCGCTCTGTTGCCCAGGCTGGAGTACAGTGGTGTAATTTTGGCTCACTGCAACCTCTGCCTCCCAGGTTCAAACAATTCTCCTGTCTCAGCCTCCCAAGTGGCTGGGACTACAGACAGGCACACGCCAATACATCCGGCTAATTCTTGCATTTTTAGTAGAGATGGGGTTTAGCCATGTTGGTCAGGCTGGTCTCAAACTCCTGACCTCAGGTGATCCATCTGCCTCAGCCTCCCAAAGTGCTGGGATTATAGGCGTGAGCCACTGTGCCCAGCCTTCTTTCTTAAATCTGTCTTATTTCCTTCTCCTGTCCTTCCCCTAGTTAAGATGACGATAGTTTGTTTTTCTAACAACACTAATTGGACACGTAGACTCCAATATTTTTTCTCATTTCAGTGACTGCTTTCTATTGCTCTAAGGATATCATAAGTAGGATGGTCTAGTTATGTTACATCTACTTCCTTACTCAAAATCTTACAGAATATTTAAGGTCCTTTTAAAAAGGCACTTAAAATTTCAAATTCTGGCATTAGCCCATACAATCAGAGGCTACATATGCCAATAAGATTTAAAAAAACAAAACAAAACAAAACTTTACCTAAAATAAACCTCTCCTATCTACTTGTTTTAATTCCTCAGTACGATTGAATCTCTCCTTAGAGCGCATAGAGTTTTGAGTCCTAAGGTATGTATTTCCCATTTTCATAATCTAAATGTCTCAAATACAGCTGGTAACTCATCATTTTACTGAAAAGATTGCTTAGCAACATGAGTCATCCATAGTATATGCTCAGTGAATATGTGTTGAATGGAACTGAGGATCAAGGAAGCTATGCAAGAATAATTCCAAAAGTGTGAGTTAAGAGTTAGACAAGTATGATACACAATATTAAAAAAGGAATTAATCCATGTGAACTGTGTTGGTGAAAAAGCATTCATGTGCAACAGTAACTGAGTTGGGGCTTGCATGACAAGTAGAAGTGGATACACAGGGAAGAAAAGGAAGCAGTCTACTGGCGGACAGAAAAAAAAATGGAATATGGTATGTCTGAGAACAGCAGCAGAAGGTAGGGAAAGAGAAGAGCCCAGTTTGGGGTGGGAGACAGTCACAGTAACAAAATTGTATGTGCTAATTAACAACGGTAGAATTGATAGGTCCCAGATACTTATCTAGGACTGATCTAGAATCACAATTTCTCAAAAGAATTCCGTAACCTCTGTACCCATTTCTATCATTAGTGCTATGAATATATTTTATGGGATAAAAATTTCATGTTATGAACTCCGTATCTTTACCTGATCAATCCAAGCATCTATCCTGGGCTTTATATATTGAGTGTCCAATATTTAAATATCAGACTTAAAAGTATTGTCTTACTTCCATTTCTTAGAATTCCAAGATCAGGATGGCACAACAGATCCACTAACCACTTATTTTTAATTGTTAATACATATTTATTTGACGAATAGTGAACAAACAACTGGAAAAGTCTGGGAAACCCTCAGATTTTGGTCCTTTCTATAAAGCAATTAATCCTTCTTGAATGTAGAGTCTAAATAAAGAGAAAATGTAAAGGATTAAGGCTTGGTAACCATTAGGCTTATTCTTTTAACAATTAGAAACTAAATTTCTATTGTCTTATATATGTTTTTTAAGTGCCTTTTTTCTCCTAGCTGAAGTCCTAATAAAATAACATAGGCAATAAATCTACAGTCTGGAATTTCACAATTCACTCTAAAACATTTCTGAGGAAATCACTGAGGAACCTTAAATTTTCCTTTTCTAAAACCTAGACCTATAAATGAAACAATCTCATAGATCTGACTGACACTGTAAAAGTGTCCTCAACAAACCACATGTAGTCAAGTAATATGAATGGTAATTTCGTAAGTGATCATGATATCCATCTGGTTTTTAAAACTTTTTCATAGGTAAATGTGATTAGCAACATTTGGAAAAACAGAGTGATTTCCTAATTTGACAGATACATAGAATTAAAACTAAAATAAACGGCCTGGCAAAATTAATACATATGAACCATGAGTCAAGACTAAAGAACTGTCAGATCATCAGTAGCTCCCTCCTTAATTCAATTAATAATGGGGAGATATTAAGGGAGTCACTTTGATTCTTTAACACTTTTTTTCAATTATAAAATAAAGAAGTTGAATTAGATGAACTATAAGGCCCCTTTTAGCTATAATACACTATCAGTTCATATAGGATGAAAATAGATGTTAAGCAGACATCCCTTCCTTTGAATTTTGGCAATTTGGCAATGCAGTAACAGGGCACAACCCTTCCAAAATAGCAGTGTCTACTCAGGTAATATAAAACAGCAGATACTCAAAAAAAGTATGTTTTCCAGCCTCAATATAGAAGAGTTTAAGAGATATAATCTCTTATACCTACAACTTACAGGCAACAAGGCTGGGGAAGGAAATAGGGATAAAATAACAGTACATTTGCTATTCATATTAATTGGCTTATCTAAATTTTGTATTAATGATCTATGCACCAGAAAATGTTCTTTAGGTATATGTATATGACACTCTAGAAATATTGAATTCCTAAACTTTTAAGCTTGTTTATTCAATTCTGAGGACCTCATTTTGGTAACACTTTCCCTCTACGATTGCACAACTCTCTGTGAATTTATGAATTATGCTTAATATAATGATAATTTATCTCTGAGATGTTTGTTTGATGCCTCCCCTTTATTATAATCTCTTATGATGAAGTTTCTTACCCTCATTCTATACTGTCTGTTGTATGCCAGACTAAATATTCTACATGTAAAATTCTAAATTAAAATTATTAAAGCATTATTCATAAAATATTAAATATATAATATATGTAGTCTGAAGTATAATGTTGTAACTAGTACTGTCGATCTGAAGAGTAGATGGTTTCTTCCAATATTGTAAAATATCTCACAATATCTCTCTTAAGAGAGATCAGGAGAAAGTCTGGTGGAAAAGAAATCATGACTTCATGGAAAGGAGCTAAGGAGAATGATTGTGAGAGCCTGAGCATTACAAACTGTTCTTGATGCTAAGTATTTCAGAAGTTCAATTTTGTATTCTCTAACTTGGTATAAGACTTTATCTGATTAACGGTATGAGTATTTGCATAAAATTTATCGTTATGATAAACAATAGGATTATTTGAAAGTAAACAAGTGCAATTTCATCTAAATTGTCCGATGCATAAAGTTATTATAGCATAACAAAACTCCAGTGATAGTAGACTTTCTGAACTCCATTGTTAAAGTACAGCATGTAGTTCCAGGTTTAAGTTTTGTTGTTGTTGTTGTTTTCAGGTTTAAGTTTTAATGTCGATGGAAGTCCTGTGCTGCTTAACCTGACATCCTATGTATTGAAATTTATATTTAAAAATCCAGTTATTTAGAAATATTTTTAAAGTAAATACAGTACTGCACAACCTATGCCAGTTACAAACATTTGGTTCCATAATTTTTTAATCCTATGCATAACAAACAATTCATTCATCTAATGAAAATTACAAATCTAAAACATGTAACTTCAATAAAAAGAAAAATGAACTACACATAGAACTGAATAAAAACACATGCACACTCTTTTATTAATTGCTTAGATATGTGTATGCATGGATGTATGTTTGTATGTGTATGTGCACAATTCTGAAAATTTGTACACTAAAATGACAAAGCATTTTCTACAACTTTCAGTTATGCTAAAATAAGATGATGTGGAAATAGACAGGGAACAGAAATACAAATAATACAGAATACACATTTTCTTAGGTGATGCTTAGAAATATGCAAAAACTATAGAGAAAACTGTTGGAAGTTAATGACAATTAGATTTCAAATTTGTAGAGTCTATCACTAATAGCTTATTACAAATAACTTTAAAATGTGAAAAGAAAAATACGGTCTGTCCTAATAAGCACCATAAATGCCTATTATTGCCACATATGTATTCTAGTGTGTGTATCAATTTATTTGATGAAAAATATATTAACAACAACAAAACCAGTAACTAAATAAATAATCCTTTCATCAGTCCCCAATTTCTGCCACACTAATGCTTTGGTGAATCATCAAGGGGAGTAAATTATTCGTTATAAATTTCAAAGAGGATCCTCCATTGAAAAATCTCTGCTACTAGTCCTTCTTGGAACCAACATCAAGAGAATTCTTGACAATCTCAAATATTACAATGAAATAGAAGGTGAGGGGCAACCACTCAGGAGACGTTTCTAGAACAAACTGAGCTCAGGGAGCTTACCTTCCAGCTGAGAGAGGTGTGTAAAGATAATTACTAATATCTTGAGTTACAGTAGGGTAAAAAAGATTAATCAAGAAATTGTTTACAAATGTCAGCCAAGGCTTTAAAAACAAAAAAGATGGATACAGTATCTGGAATGTTTTCAACAGTAACCCTAAACACGGTCCCTATATTTATGGCATTAACAAAATAATCTATAATGTAAGTGTTTGAAACATTTCATTATCTTACGTTTATTTCTTACTGAAGGGCCACAGTATGAATACCATCGTAATAATCAATAAAACTACTCAAAATAAACACAGTAAAACAATAAATTCAAGGGTACACCACACGTCTTTATACAAATGCAAAGAGTTAAATACTGTAAACAGCTTTTATAAAAAGGGTACTGTGAAGAAATTTACTGCAACATTATCCTTGGTTCATTGTTTTCAGCATGTTAGTTAAAACTATCAACACTAATAAGTAGTAATTTATCTTTAACTTCAGGTTACTCTCTGCTAATATGTTTATAATATAGGAAGGAAGAAAAAAAAAGAGGTAATTCAACATTGCTGCATGCATTTCCTAACTTTGTAGCTTCATGTGCTCTAGCTGGATACAGACTACTGGGGAACAATCACTTTTCCTTACATATTTTAGCTATGATTCTTCTTGGCTGCCAGGCATCATTTAGGTCTGGTGAGGCAGAGTTCTGTCTCTTCCACTTAGCTGTCTTCCACTTAACAAATCAGAAAGCATTTGGATAACACTATTTTTGTGTGAGTGAGTAAGTCAGTGTTCAACTTAAATTGATTAATATAAAGACTCCTCTCAGTGGGTAACACTGTCATCTGTCTTGGCCATGACCCAAGGTACAATGCCCAATGCCCCTTTTAGTGTTAATACCAAAAATACACTTACATGTACATCCAACAGAATTGCCTCTTTCGTTCAAGCAAGAGTATATTGATGCTATTACAGATACTAACTCAACATCTATTGCATGTTTACTGTGTGTTAGTCATTATGGTAAGTACTTTTTAGGGTTATCATATTTAATTCCCATTACCACATTATGAGGTAGGTAGTATTATTGTTATAATTTTACAGACTGAGAACGTGAAGCAAAGCAAAGTTAAGAAACTGGCCCAATTATCAAACCAGAAAGCTGACTGTACAGCCCACAGTGTGGATTATTTGGTGCTGTGTAAGATTTATGTAAAGCCTCAAGAGAGAGATGAATTTGGAACACAAATAAAAGATATTTTAAAAGCATCACTATTCCTGTCTTCTTATTTCTTCCAATCCAGCATCCCCATTAAACATGAACCATTCAGGAGATAATCATAGTAAAGACCTGTAGGGAGAAAGGTCAAATGTGGCCAATGTAATTTAGTTTGAATGGAAAATAAAGCAGTTATACCAAGGCCAGGCAAGCTTCATTTGCAGATTATAGGTACAAGATATTTTGTTCACCAAAAGATTCATCTGGCTCAATGCTAAAGGTTTTAAAAATAAGAACCAAAGACAAAGACCCTAAGCATTCCACATAATTGCCTTTGCAGTTAGAACTAACTGGCAGAATCCTATGTAAAATAGTATTCACTTAGGTGTAAAAACCTGTAGGCAAGACTAACAATAAGATTACTTGCAGATAGGTGTTAATGAGGTCATTCAGGCAGATGAGGTGCCAACAGGGCATAGTTAGAGAGTAGTGAATGAACTTGGGTTACTATCTTGTAAGGAAGCCAAAGACTGTGAAATTTAGAATCTTGGCAGAGTTAGTCATTTGTAAAGCTGTTTGATACATCAGGAAAAAAAGAAAGGCATGTATTCTAGTACTGAAGTTTGAAAGAAAAGTAAAATAAGTGAAGATTTTTTTTTTTAGATTAAACTAGACACTATTTGAAAAAACTGAATGTGAAAAGTGAGCAATGAAAAGCATTCTCTAACAATGAAGCTCTCTTACTCTGATATCCTCGTTTTTTAAAGTCAGAAATTAATGCTTTTTTATCTATTAAATTCAAAGTTATAGTAAGGACATTATATTGTTACTCTTAGAATAGTAAATATAAAACCAAAGGAGCCCAAATATTTCTTTAAATACAAGAAGTAGATAAAATTTAGAATAACAATTTTCACATAAAGACAAGTGCATACAATTACTGCCCAGTATTGCAATGAATTGATAGAGGCACATTAAACACAATTTATTAGTGAGTACATTAAAATATCACTACTGTTCAACAATGTGATAATAGGGAAGTACAATACTCAGGAAATGGCCAATGTTTGATGGTTGTCAATAAGCCAAGACACCAGAAAAAACCCTATGAAAATACATTTTTATTGCACGTTTTGCTAGTAAATTGATACAATTATATCTGAAAAAGGATGGTATGGTGAAGAGCTTTTGACCCCTGTTTAATATCAAATATGTAATATTATTTCCTTGAGATAATTTGGGCTTTAACCTTCATTTGGTAATGTAAGTGACTTTTCTCCCTGCAATTTTTGGCACTTTACTTTAGGCTTGCTAATAAACTTAAGCAATTTTTTATTTTTTAAGTGAATTGGGTGTGATAGGAAGAGTAAAAATTAATTTAATCCACCAATTTGGAACACGTGCCTGAAAATTTTGGCTTGTATGTGTGTGTGTGAAGGCTGACCAACCATGGAAATAATATGTGTGACATTAAATTAACACCTTGATAGGCATTATGTAGGGTATCTTAAAATTTGAAAGCTATTGTAATAATTCACAATTCATTATAAATGTCAGTTACATAGTGATGAAAAAATATGGCAGGCTCTAGGTGCCCCATCTATCCTTTTGACCGCTTTCTTCCTTTTAGCCCACTAGTATTCTTACGGTATTCCAGACTACCACTCTGGCATATTGGTACTTATAAATGCAATGAATACTAAAAGAGAACCATGTCCATCACATAGCAATTGTCAACTATGAATAATATAGTATTTGTTCTGGTTAGCATATTGATTTTAAATCACATTATGTAGCCATTTTAGCATGCTGAAGTTTATATATAAGGTAATCAATAAAGGAAAATAAGCAGTTAATATTACTTAAATAATATTTCCCTTGTGTTGTGAAGCCAGAAAGCCCCATTTGTAAAGTCACTCAATGGCCAATATGAAGTATTAAATTGGCACACTAAGGAGATGGCAAACATCTGATGACAAATGCACTACTATGCTCCTCCTTCTCCACCAGCCATACCAGACCTCACTAACTCATCTTGGTGCTCTTTCGATCTGAGAGATGAGATGCAGTCTCAGACACATGGAAGAACCTCAGACTTCTACTCAACACTGCACTCAAGGCAGTCAAGAACAATTTGGGATACTTTTGGAAAGATCAATACACTGGTCATCACAAACTTGGGATAGAAATTCAGCCTTACCATTGATAAATTACATGGCCTCTGGTGAATCATTTTACTTCTCCATGTCTCATTTTCACTCTGAAAATATGTCAGTGAAAATATAAAGATTTGATGCTATAGATTTCTTTTCTCTCATCAGTAGAATAGAGATTTATTTTAAATGGTAGAAGTAGTTTTAGATAAAGAACAAACACTATTAGCAGTTAAGCCAGTTAAGTCTTCAGCCTGATAAAACAATTTTCCATTGGGATTATTTTAGGAAAAGTGTTACTAATTAGGAAAACTGTCCCATTTTAATGCACTATTTTAAAAGTACATTTTGAAGTTAATTTTCTTTATTAAGTTAAAGTATATAATGCACTGATGTTTACCTTAAAATTTTATCTCCTTTAAAAATTTACCAGAGAATACTTAGAAATTAAGATTATTTTAATCTTTTCAACAAAACTTAATTACATCATATCAGCAAAACTTACCACAATTTTAAAATTTTTGGTTATTTTTGCTTCAAATGGTGTTACAAAAAGGCTTAGGGGGGACCAAATACTATAGGATTAAAGTGAATGAGACCACAAACCAGGTAATTTCAGATCTCTCTGAAGCCTGCATATATAACATATATTACCCATCCTCGACATTCACTATTTCTTTTTTTTTGACATTCACTATTTCTATAGAATAGGATATGTTATTGCTGCTTCCACTTTTGAGTTTATTTTTGTATTGCAACTAACATTTTTTAAAGTTTCATATTTTCATAAATATCCTCTCACTAATTTGACATGATTTTATTGAAAACATTTTCTTTTAACCAAAGTATGAAATAGATATTTCTTCTTCATTAAAGAAAACATTGACTGCTTAAGAGTATTAATTTTGTTGTTTTTTATCAATTATAATTAGAAAATATTATGTATAGAGTAGTAAAAAGTAAGTAAATTTTGGCTGAGTCAATTTAGAAATACTCTAGCCCATTAAGCCTAAATAAATACATCAGTTCTTCAGGAAACAAGCAAAAGTTGTGTAGACCAGTCCTTTGGTATGTGTGGGGGACTGGACACACATAGATACCAAAATCCGTAATTGCTCAAGTCCCTTATATGAAATGTTGTACTATTTACATATAACCTATGCACATCCTCCTGTATACTTTAAATCATCTCTAGCTTGCTTATAATACTTAATGTAAAATAAATGCTGTATAAACAGTTGTTACACTGTTTTCTTTGGGGAATAATGAAAAGGAAGAAAAATGTATGAACATTTTCAGTACAGATGCAACGATCCATTTTTTCCCCATATATTCTGGATCTGTAGTTCGTTGAACCCACAGATACAGAACCCATGAATGTGAAGAGCTGACTATATGTGAAAATACATGACTTATGTATTTCAAGATTTCTTAAGAATGCAGGTAGAATTTATGCTGAATAGAAACATGAAGTTGCTTTATTTAAAAATTCTTGAATGGAGACTTGAGGATTACTATTCATTTCCAAGGATGACTGGTATGTGAATTGGGCCACATAAGCAATTTTCACCAAATATTGCAGTCCAAAGTGACAACCTACACTCTAGTGGCAGACTCTGTTAAAAAGGCCTTGGTATATTTATATGACAACTTGAAGAACATTGAACAGCAATTTTGTTCTAAAATATGCGTTGAATCAACCCATAATCTATGTCCACTTATTTTCTGCATATCAGCACTTTCTTATCAAATTATTCCTAAAAGTTCAAGAAAAGTATAGTGGTGTTAAAACCTTTATATATTTAAGGTATTCAACTCACAGAAACTGTGAACTGTATATCCAGTGAAACATAATTGAGAACAAAAGAAGTAAGAAAAAATCAACTAATTACATCTGGATCTTAACATTAGTCGTATCTTGATTATCTGCACCAATGGAAGGGATTGGCTATAGAAAATCACATATAATCTATTCAGTGGGACTGGGTCCATGGCCTTGTGCTTAGTAGCTGAATTTCTAATTGCCCAGTGTAACTTACTGCAAATGTGTTGTGAGGATGCCCATCACCAGAAGAGTGGCCACAGATACATAATTTTGTTTCTGGAAGCAATTCCTAGGTTAAACAAAGAGAATCAGGAGTTGGCTTTTTTTTCAATCTTAAGGCTTATGCTAATAATGTACATTGTCATTTTTAAAAATCATTTTTTGGGATTATCACCTTGGTAGGTCAAAATACGGAAGAATATTCCATCATTGTCTCACAGTTAACTAGTATAGATTTTAAAAACAGAAATAATTTGGCAGATGGGAAGTTGAATATTTGGATCATAATAAATTAACCCATAACGAAAAAATCCACTGATTATGTACCATGATACTGCCATAGGAACCTTACTTCCCACTTGTAAGCTAAGAATCATAGATACTCCTATATATTTAAATGGCACTGCAATTTTGGTGTATGGGATGTTATTTGTTCTTAAAATGTAATCATCTCTAATTTTGAAAAAGTTCTGACTTGTAATCAATTGTAACCAGTACAAATGAACATAAATCCTGTCCTACCATGTCATGTGAGAACAATCACAATAATTTCTTTAAATAAACTGCTGTGGTTATGCATTATTATATAAAAATTATTGCCACTAAAATATATCTAAGACTGTGCAACCAACCTCGATAATATCTGTTAAAACCTGTTGAATTGTACCATTTGCATTGAAAACTACTCTATATACTCAAATGTATAGTTTGCATTTTTATCTGTAAAAGCAAAGTGATTATTTATTGATAAATGACATGGAATGTCATTTTTTACCTAAGTAGCATTAGACATTTCAAAGATTTTGTCTGAAGGGCAAAAGGATTATACTGCATTTGAATAGACCATGTGACAACACATCCTTAGACTTCATGTATGATATGAAAGGATGATCCCCATTCATAAGATACACAAGGGAAATTATAACTATACCAGAAAAGAAGAAAAGCAAGGAGGGATGTGTTAAGGGTGTCAGGGAGTATTTGTAGTGGTTTGATGCATGTAAATATTACATCTTATAAATAATTCTTTTCAAATACATCTATGAAGTTCAGAGGTTCTGTTTAAGAAATGGATTGTATATGCTTTACATGACTACATGCCATTTTCTTGAAGATAAGAGCAATATTAATTCAAACAGGAAAAATGGCTTCCAAAATATCCTTTTCCCTCTGTTTCTTAGGATGAAGTATGTCACCTGATGCTAGCAGATGAAGACTGGGGGGAAAATGTTCAAGTTATATTTTGCTGTCAGAATCCAACAAATACATTTTCATCTAAATTATTTTGTCAACAGCCTTGTGCTACCCTTGCTAACCTTATTTGGCACCAGTGCATAATTAGATACACAGGGGTGTGACTCCAATTGAAGGTGTTGGCATTGTAGCACTCTGTGAAAATATTAACTATGAGGTTAACTCCAATTTTCTCTTCTTTAATTAAATGCACATGGTACTAATGAGGTAACCTACTGTTCCTTGATAGCACTAATTAGCTAAGAGGAGAGTACTCTCTCACACTGCAATTTAAACCTAAAAATAAGGTTGAAATATGCTAATTGCAGGCAATTTAAAACAGTACAAGTTGAAGAACTAGTCATAATAAGAGAAACTGACTGCTTTACAGCTAGGCAGCTGTAACTTTGGTTAAAATCAAAACAAGCCACATGATTTTTGGACTGCTATTTAACAAGGTCATAAGCATCCTTAAAAAATGAAATGCTATTCCACACCATAACAGTAAACCAGATTAACACCAGTAAAGCCCTCAGATAGACACTCATCTACATAAAAAAGTGATTGTCACAATAACTCCAAATCTGCCGTGACACTGTTTATATTTAATACTGAAAATTAAACTCTATAAATAAGCAACATCACCTTAAATTCTTTCAAGAGCACCTAAGTTAAGTAAAATATCATAATTTGTGTCTCCAGCATTAACAAAACATGTTGGGATGCTGGAGTTTTGTCATCCCAGTCAGGACAGAAGGGACGATACAGAGAATAAGTCTCACTCCTGGAGGAGTACATAAACAGGAATTATTGAGATAATGTACAAGTACAGTAATAAAAATAAAAATACTATGGAATAAAAGCATAGTTAATGGTAATGATCCCTTAAACGTAACCATCCCTTAAATGGTAATTTAAGGGATACAGGTGCCAAATATTAAAAGGATTTCATTTAAAAATAGATTTTCATTAGAATTTGTCTAGTTTTGGAGCTTTGGGATGGAAGCTGCCTGAGGCTTTACCGTGAGAATGTTCCCCATTTTTAGCTCAACTGACTCAGAAACATAATTTCGTAAACCTAACCATATTTCAAACATATCTTCTTTAGTTACTATTGCAAATATTTCCCAAATTTTAACAAAAGGATAACCTTGACAAAAAAAAAAACAAGCAAAAACAAAACAAAACAACTTCCCCCCCAAACAAACAAGACCATGAAGAACCTTTTGATTCATCAACAATGGTATGTTTGGATTGGTACACAGTATATACTCATTATTTTTCGATTCCCTAAAATCTATGATATACCTTATTTTTATCAACCAGAAACACTAACCAAAACACTCCTATCAAATCATTCCCGCTAGCATAGAGAGAAATAAAGCATATTAAAATGATACTGTCATTTATCTATCCATAGGAAGAGGAGACACAGAACTGCCCCCAACACTGAGGGCTCATAGAGACATTTCCCTGTCCCTGTTACATTGCATGCAAAATTATGAAACATAACAGTTAAACAATCAATAAAAATAAAGAGTCAAAAGGCAAAATTTGTGAAAAGAGAAAGCCAAATTAATCTAAACCTTACTGAAGAACAATAATTTAGAAGTAAAATAACCTACTGAAAGGCAAAGGCTTTTAAGTAACTCACAATAGTTTCTACAGTTGAAAGTACGTGAGAATAAACTTTGCACTATCATTAGCCCGTCATCGTATCTTGCCAACAGGCTTGGTTGAAGAAATTGTGCTTTGAAAAACCCACCCAGTTTCTTCTCATGGCTTCCCTAAAGCTTTCTATGACAGGCAGAGATAGAATGTTGGTAAGAGATGCAATAAAACTCTGATCAACCATGCTTTAACAGACCCATGAAGCTGCAGGTTTGTAAAGAAGTAGCAAGAGGAATAAAATCAGACAGTTACTTAGAAATGGATCTGGAGGCAACCTGACATACTCCAGCAAATCACAGGGAAACACAATATGAACGGATATTTTAAGTGTTTTGCATCTGTTTCAAATAAGCACCAAAGAAACTTTAAACAGTGAAAAGGCCAGACAATGTACTGGAATGGGCTTTCAACATTAACTTCAGAAGGAATCTATTCTTCAATCAAATGTGAATCATTGTAATTTTTCTTTTAAAACAATAAAGAGTAAGCCATTTAGTGCTGAACATAAGAATGCTGGCTCTGGAGATAGTCTGCTGAGCTTCAGATCTCACACTCACTAGTGGTGTGACCTTGAGCAAAATATTTAGCTTCTCCTGTCCTCTCTCTCTAGACAGAGGATCATAAGTAACATCATCATAGGGTTATTAAATATGTTCAACTGTAAAGTAAATAGAACAGTGCTGATACCTATATACTTAACACTTATAAGCCATATACTTATTATTTGTTAGCTGTCATTATTGCTTCAAAATAGTATTCAATTTTCAGATAAAAATAATTATTGTTTCTACAATGTATAAAATGTTATTATGTATTATAAAGGTTGTAAAAATTCCCAAGACATTGTATCTGTTTTCAGCCTATCAGTAGACTTCATGATACATATTAAAGACTCTCCTATATGAGTAAGGAAACATTTTTTCCTTTTAGAAACCTGGTACAGCAAAACAGGAAATCAATATGTGTGTGTTCATATTTAGTGATAAGGTGAAATGACTTGTAAGAAAAACTATATTTTTTGCAAGGCTGATGAAGTGTAATTTTCATAGAACAATATATAATATATACATGGTATTAATACTATATATTGATCTTTCCTAACAAATGAAAATATTTTAAATTATTTAATATAATTTGTTTCTTGAGGTTGAAAGGACTCTCATATTTTTCTTTAACATGCTTAAAACTTTAGTGTCTTATAATAATTAGGATAAAACAATATCTGAATGGAATAGTGGTTGACTTAGTCCATTTATGTTGCTATAAAAGAATACCTGAGGCTGAGTAATTTATAAAGAAAAGAGGTTTATTTGGCTCACAGTTCTGCAGGCTGCACAATAAGCATGGTGCTAGCATCTGCATCTGGTGAGGGCCTCAAGTGGCTTTCACTCATAGCAGAAGGGGAAGGAGAAACATGTGTGTAGAAATCACACGGTGAGAGAGGAAACGAGTGAAGGAGGTCCCAGACTCTTTTTAACAACCAGCTCTGTGGGAACTAATAGAGTGAGAGATCACTCACCATCACAAGGATGGCACCAAGACATTCATGAGGAATCCACTCCCATGACCCAAACACCTCCCGTGAGGCTCCACCTCCACCACCTCCAACACTGGGGGTTACATTTCGACATGAGATTTGGAGGGAAAATATCCAAGCTATAGGCGTGGTCTACATTTTAAAAATGAAAAAATGAAAAAATCAATGTTCAGCTAGTCAAGAAGTATGAACATTCTTCACATGTTCTAAAACAAATCAAACTTTAAAACAATAACAAAAATAAATGGCTGATTTGCCTTTCTGCCCCTCCAACTGTTTTGTTGTGTTTGCTGATTTGGTTGCTTGTTTTTAGGACATCCATCATATCTGATGGAAACTGTCCCAGGGACAATGTAGCTATTGGGTTGTACCAGGATGACACATTTTAGCTTTGAAAATTCATACAACTTCATCCTTCGCCAGCCCATTTCTAAAAGCAAATTTTAAATTGCCTAGGTCGGACAGAGAAGATGTAGAAAAGAGAAATCGTACTTGAAAATTGTTTTGAGTATTCCACAGATAGGTGGATCACAGAAGTTGTTCTCTTGTTCGGAGTCAGTCAACAAGAACCAGAGATTACGTATCTCAGAGGACCAAATCTAAGTAAGTGCATGCCTAAAAATTTTTCATTATTGATGTAGTTAGCATTGTCTTACTTTCTTTTGTGACACAGACTCCAAAACCTGTACAACATTGAGAAGATCATGGTGTGGACCAAGGAAGGAAAGGAAGTCCAGGGAGATAAAATTATTTGTAAAAAGTTATGCTTTTATTTATTTACTTATTTTGAGGCTACTGTGTATCACATATCTGACTATACAGGTTCCCAAACTTGAGCACATAAAATAATCTTTGGAGAAGCTTGTTATGATTGTGTATTCCAGGCTACTTTCCTAGAGATTCAGATTCAAAAGATTTGGTGTACTGTCCAGGAATATGCATTTTAACAAGCATCTTGATTATTGTGGTTTAGAAGGTTTATGATCAAACTTTGAGAAATATTGTCCTTTGTTCAAGATATTTGCATGACAGGTATTTTTTCATTATTTTAGTCCATATTCATTTAGTCAACACTTTTCAGTACCTACTATGAGCTATAAACTATATTAGCCATGTGGAT
The DNA here is from genome assembly GCF_001698545.2 of Rhinopithecus bieti. Classification (NCBI taxonomy): domain Eukaryota; kingdom Metazoa; phylum Chordata; class Mammalia; order Primates; family Cercopithecidae; genus Rhinopithecus; species Rhinopithecus bieti. Next base: position 659,016 of record NW_016828776.1, on the reverse strand, counting down.
ATAAAGGTTAATGAAAACGGTCCTTCCATCCAAAGGAGAGTGGAAAAAAAAAAAAAAAAAACCAGTCCTGTAAATTAGGATACAACAAGGTAAGTGCCATTTGCATGGACTCCTGATTTTGTTTTGTTTTGTTTTCTTTTTTGTATCTGAACCTCTTTGGCAATTTCTAAAAACTAGAAAAGCCTTCTCAAAAAAAAAAAAAAAAAAAAAATTGGTTGCATGCAGTAAAATAAGGCATTAGAAAAAAACGAATTATACTGAGATTCAGTTCCCAAAATACTTAAAAAGCTACATTTGTGAAATATTGATGTTATTTTTTAATGAATTAAATAATAAGATACAATAGCAGGCATAACAACCACTACAATTTTGAGTAATGGGCACAAATAACATTTCGTGTTTTTGTTTTGTTTTGTTTTGTTTTTTTAGACAGGGCCTCGCTCTGTTGCCAAGGCTGGAGTGCAGTGGAGCAATCTTGGCTCACTGCAGCATCCACCACCTAGGCTCAAGTAATCCTCCCACCTCAGTCTCCCAAGTAGCTGGGACTACAGGTGCATACCACCATGCTCATCTAATTTTCTTTGATTTTTGTAGAGACAGGATCTCACTGAATACTCCAGGCTGGTCTTGAACTCCTGGGCTCAAGTGATCCTCCCACTTCGGCCTCCCAAAGTGCTGGGATTATAGGTATGAGCCACTACACCTGGTCATATTTCTAGATACTTTTACCAACTGTGATGAGATAGGAATATTTTTGTAATTTCTATCGCTGACAATGGCATAGATACTGCAAACAATACTGTGGTGTGTTGCCTGCATTCCTAATAGAAGAATATGCTGAGTTTCAATTGGGAATAAAAATAAGAATACTTTTTTTTCCATTCAAGTTCATAAACCTCCTGAATTCTATCCATGGATCCTAAGTTTTAAAGCCCCTGTATTAGAGAGAAATATTTTGCTGAAGACGTAAAAAGTACACTTTGACCATATTGAAAGAAGGCATTTTATAGCTGGCTCCCAAGGAATGAGCAGGAATTCATTACTTGGAAAAAAGAAGTGAGAAAAAAGAAAGGGAGAATGCCAAAGGTTTAGTATTATGCCTACAATAATGTGATAGTTTTGGTAGGAGTATGCTATAAATGGGGCCAGCTGCTGAGAGACAAGGCTAGAAAGATTGGGACTATGAAGAGTTTTGCAGATCGGGAATTAGTAGTGTTTTTTGGTTTTGTTTTGTTTTTTTTTGTTTTGTTTTGACAAGTAGAAAGCATGAGGGTGTGGGTTCAGACTGGAATTGGCTGGCAGCCTAAGATTCCCAAAGATTCATTAGACATTTACTTCTGGTAAGTGCCAAAGCAGTAGCAGTGACATGAAAAAAGGATACCCAATTTGAGGACTGGCTAATTACTGAGGATTTGATGACTACCTGAGTGACTGAGAGAGTAAAGCATAAGGGACATCGGAAGCAGACTGTGATACCACTAGAAAGACAATAGAAACAAAGACAATTTTTAAAGAATGAAAGATAATTTGCTTCATTTGGAAATAGTAAATGAGAGGTTGACTACTGAATATCTAGGTAGGTGTTTCTGGCACAGTTCTGGGTATACAAGACTTAAGTTCAGGTGACAAGGCAAGATATATAAAGACCTCAGAATCAGCAGCTTATGTAGTGGTAACACCACAGGGAGTGGATAAGGTCTGGCAGTGAGGTCATCTAAAGGAGTAGTTCTTAGCCTACACTGGGGGTCAGTGTCACACACAAAGCTCTGTATATATAATGATGGTGGCGTTCAACTTCCTGATTTAACTGGTCTTGGTGGAGACCAGGCATTTTAACAAATAAACATCCCAAGTAATAATATGCAGCCAGAGTTTTTGGACCACTGATATAAAAGTTAACAGAAAAAGTTATAGGCAGGAGATAGGAAAAAGCCAACAAAACACAAAGAAGAGGAATGTTAAGAGAAGTGGTATCAAAAGTCTCAAATGTTTTGACAGGATCTACTGAGATGAGAATTGAAATCAGCTCTCTGAGGTGGTCAGTGATATTCAATAGAAATATTTCAGAAACGTAGTGATGTGGTTTGCTCTGTCCCCACCCAAATCTCATCTTGAATTGTAGTTCCCATAATCCCCATGTGTCATGGGAGGGACCTGGTGGGAGGTAATTGAATCATGGGGGCAGGTATTTCCCATACTGTTCTCATGACAGTGAATAAGTCTCATGAGATCTGATGGTTTTATAAAGGTAGTTCTCCTGCACATGCTCTCTTGCCTGATGCCATGTAAGATGTGCCTTTACTCCTCCTCTGCCTTCCACCATGATTGTGAGGCCTCCCCAGGCATGTGGAACTACGAATCCATTAAATCTCTTTTTCTTTATAAGTTACACAGTCTCAGGTATGTCTTTACTAGCAGTGTGAGAACAGACTAATACAGGTAGTAAGGAAAGAAACCACACATAATGTGTCATAAAAGGAATAGAAGTTAAAGTGTAGTGTAAACAATTCTTTATAATGGCCTAATGATGAAGGAGAACACAGGATTAAGATAATTGTCTGATATAAAACTAATATGGACATATGAATGTGATTTTGTTTAATTGGTGTTTTGTTTCTAAAGGTGGGAAGGGAAGGCACACAGAGAAATGGGAGACTGAAGACACAGGAATGAAGATGTGCAGCTGAAAAGACGACGTTCTGGAAGAGGTGGACAGGGGTAGGTATCATGCACAGGAAGAGAAATTGAACTTGGAGAGAAGACCTCATTATGACAGAAAGGGATATAATCAGAGATGGTAATATAAATTTGTTTTGGGAGTAGAGATGAGAGAGGCAGAGGGAGTCCTTGAGGCAGAGGGAGTTTTTGCCTGGTGGTCTCTAAATTTTTTCTCTGAAGTAGAAGGTGAAGTCACGGAGAACAGAGAAACAGGTGTGACTTAGGTGCTTTACGGGTACAGTGAAGGCTAGAAACTGATGCAGGGACAGAGGCAGAGTAAGGTGTCTAGAGACTCGTGAAACAATTGCTAAACATCAATGAAGACTAGCCTAAAGTCAGAGAACCAATACTGCCTGATACTGTGATTCTCTATAGGAATACTAAGTAGCTTGCTTAGGAGTAGGAATAAGAAAAGTCACGGCTTGGGAAACGGAAGAACAAATGCTGTAGCAGGGTCAGAAAGGGTGATTCAGAATAGTGAGAGTGTTTAAGGTCATCCTTAATCATGGGATACAATATGATCAGGAAGAAGTCCAGGTGGGTGGAGGCAGTGGTGGGCTATATGTGGGAATAACAAGAGAGTATGCTAACACGGTGAAACCCCATCTCTACTAAAAATAATTTTTAAAAAATTAGCCAGGCGTGGTGGCGGGCGCCTGTAGTCCCAGCTACTCCAGAGGCTGAGGCAGGAGAATGTCATGCCCGGGAGGCGGAGCTTGCAGCGAGTGGAGATCGCACCACTGTACTCTAGTCTGGGCGACCGAGTGAGACTCTGTCTCAAAAAAAAAAAAAAAAAAAAAAAAAAAAAGAAAAGAAAAGAAGAGAAAAGAACAGGTCCAAGGTCCAAGTTAGGCATCGTGGCCCATGCCTGTAATCCCAGCTCTCTGGGAAGCTGAGGTAGGAGGGTGACTTGAGTCCAGGAGTTAGAAGCTGCAGCAAACTATGATCATGCCACTGCACTCCAGCGTGGACTACAGATAAAGACCATGTCTCCAAAAAGAAAGGAAAGGAAGAAGGAGAGGAAGGAAGGAAAGGAAGGAAGAAGAAGGAAGGAACGGAAGGAGGAAGGAAGGAAGGAAGTGAGGAAGGAGGTGAGAGGGAGGGAGGCAGGGAGAAAAAATGGACGAAAGAACAACAACAACAACAAAAGATAGGTCCAAGGTCATATGGAGGGAGGACATTTTAAAGGAATCGATTCATGAATGTTTACAATTTTTATGCTTGTTTTCTTCATGGATCAGTGTAAAATTTAAGAGCAGTATATATTTTTTTACCTGGGAATTATGTGACAGGTGCCATTCATTGGTAACAAACTCAACATGAAGATCCAAATTTACAAAATTGAATAAGAGATTACTATTTCCTTAAGAAAATAAATCATTCAAATTAAAACAGTAGTTTAGACAGTATTTATTTAAATAGAAGGCAAACTTATTTAAAATAAATTTGATTTTTAAATAATCTTTAGGAAGATACTGCACAGATTGAGGTATAATTGCATAAATTAGTGAATCTTCACACACAAATACATTACTTGGTGCTACTGTCCTGTAGTACTCTATTGTCTTGAGTTTCCTTGGTGTTGAAAAAGTAAAATTCTTCGAGAAAAAAAAAAATGATGTCAAAACAAGGCTGCAGTCTAGTAGCAAACCACCTCAAAGTTAACATAGACGAAATCTGATTATATTGCCTACCCAGCATTTACTTCTCTATTTGGTAAAAGCACCACCTTTTTTCTTTGGGGACTACCCTCATTGTGTACCCCATTACATGCAAATTGGTGGGACTGGCCCAAGGCCGAGTGGGTGATACAAGCCAGGTCAATTAAATTCCCTCTCCCAATAACTTGATTTTTGAGGTAAGTGACATGTGCATAATAAACAACAGGAGTTCATCGAATCTAGTGACAGGGATGCAAGCAGCCTATTAGATCCTGCTCTGCTTTTGGCTCTTTCTGAGACCAGATTTTTGCTTAGCTTTGCCTTGTATATTGTAAGCAACTCTATATCCTTTGAAGAAAGTCCACTATTATTTTTTAAAGATTTCTGTGACTTGAAACCAAAGTTATAAATTAACAAGTTAACTACAATATACATATTTCAGTCAATAATCATACTGTCAAAATTAGGATTAAATCTTAATAGCTTTAAAAATAGATTTTGGAGCGAATTTTGGGTTATAATCCATTTACATAAAACAGACCAAAGATAAGACTAAAAGTCATGATCTTGTCCTCATTTTTCATTGTTTGCAAACTTAAGTGAAGTAATTAAAAATTGCTATTATAATTTCAGCTCTTTTTTGTGGGGGGGCGGGGGCAGAGTCTTGCTCTGTCATCCAGGCTGGAATGCAGTGGCACAATCTCAGCTCACTGCAACAGCTGCCTCCTGGGCTCAAGCAATTCTTGTGCCTCTGCCTCCCAAGCAGTTGAGATTACAGGTGTGTGTCACCATGTCTAGCTAATTTTTTTGTGTGTGTTTTTAGTATTTTTAGCATATGTAGGTTTCACTCTGTTGGCCAGGCTGGTCTCAAACTCCTGGCCTCAAGGTATTCACCCAGCCTCTGGATCCCAAAGTGCTGGGATTACAATAGTTGTGAGCCACTGTACCTGGCCATAATTTCACTTTTATAAATATATTCTTCCATCCCTAAAATGTCAGCTTGTATAATCAGACTTTACATTGTACAAAGCACAATATGTAAAAATGGCAAAATAAAACTTTGGGTTAAATACAAAATAGCAACAGAGTACAGTTTATTAATGGGTGTTTGCGTATTTTATTTTTATCATAATTTAACACTACATACTCATTCAGTCTTTCTTCTTTAATGGATTCTAAATTTAAAAGAAACACTTTTCTTTTTATTAAAAGGGTAGGTTAACAAAAAAAGTTGAATGGCAGCCACTGTCCCAATGCAGATACCATAGGTATCTGAAGGATTTCAGATTTTAAAGTACTTCATATTAACCCATTAAATCCACTGACATTCCTAAAGTAAGATTTTAAATTAATTTCAAAATATTTTAAGATTAAAAGGAATTAACAAAGATTACAGAATATAACAGTGTCAAATTCAGATTTTCACTCTGTTTTAGTCAACCCCTTCTTTTCACTTCAAAAGCTGCTATCATAGCTGGCACTAATTGGCCCCCTTGTTAGAAATCATAGCAGAGAAGCCAATAATAGAAAGCGGATATGGACACCTCTTACCCAGAATCCAGGCTGTCTCCACAGACAGGTAAGGCTGAAATCGAGGAAAGGGCAGATGACATGGTTGTTGTCTGTAAGCAGGCTAAGATCTACACCTGTTCACTGAGTACATATTGAATTTCCAGGAATGCTAATCAAGTATCTTTCATGTGTCTAAAATCACTGAAAAGCAAAAGATGTGCATAGTGCTCCTGTAAGTGATACAGTTATTATATTTTGAGAGAGCATGAGGGCAGCAGTCAACAGGTGCTTCTGACATGAGATATCCCAGCTGAGTACTTACGGACTATTGCATTTTTGTTTACTTGTATGCATGTTTGCTTTATTCAAGAGAAGAGTTTAAGGTTTTTTGAAAAAAAAAAAAATAGGTAGCTGGATTTCTTATGAACATTCAGAAAGTGACAGACAAAAATTTAACATATACAATAATTATTTAATAGACAAAACAAACAGATTTTATGTATACATTGCCATCTCAGTTCTGTGGGACACTACAGAACACCAATCACTAGGTTAAGAATCCGCTGCAAAGTTGAGTAGGAGCCACTAAACCCAAGAATGCACAGACAAATCAGGAAGGCAAACTATTAGTGATGAGTATCATATTAAGCACTATGACAGATGTATGCCCTGGTGAAAAGGAAGCATAGAGAAAGGGTTCTTTTTTTTTTTTTTTTTTTTTTTTTTTTTTTTTTTTTTTGGACGGGAGTCTTTGCTCTGCCACACAGGCTGGAAGTGCCGTGGGCCGCTGATCTCAGCTCACTGCAAGCTACCGCTCCCGGGTTTACGCCATTCTCCTTGCCTCAGCTCCGAGTAGCTGGCACAGGCCGCCGCTCGCTCGCGCCGCTATTTTTTTTTTTTTTTTTTTTTTTTTTTTTGTATTTTAAGTAGAGACTAGCCGGTATTCACCGTATTAGCCAGGATGTCTCGATCTTCCTGACTCGTGATCGGCCCGGTCTCGGCCTCCCAAAAGTGCTGGGATTACAGGCTTGAGCCACCGCGCCCGGCCAGAAAGGGTTCTTATAGGGCAGATGAGATAATAAAGGGCTCTAGGTAAGAATAAATGGACATTAGCATACAAATAAGAGATGGAGTGGGGTAAAGATGAAGAACATTTAAGACTAAAAAAGCAGACGACATAAAGGTTTGAAGGTGTCTGACCCCCGATGTATTCTGAGAAGCACAGACAGTTCCATAAAGTCAAGCAAATTAATTCTGGGGAAGAAGGGTGGTAGGGTGGGGTTGGGGACAGAAAGAGAAGCAAAAGCCAGCTCTTCAAGAGTCCCATATAAAGCAAAGTGGCCTTCATGCCCTTCAGACTTCTCATTTTTGTGTACACCACCTGTCTTTTCTCTTGGAGGATAAATGAAGGGTCAAATACATAAAAACATTTCTGACATCTCTGGAGTTCTATTAGTGTTATCCTCAAGAAGTAACTATGATGAATGCAGAATGACACAAGATACTATTTTAAATAAAGATTTAATGGTAATTTCTTGATGACAAGCAATAACTTTTTGTTTCTATGATGTCCACCTCCTCTTTCTTCCAGTCAGTTGATACCCTATGACTTCACATGTGTTTTATTACTTAATATTCTTTCTTAGATTCCTTAAATACACTAGTAATCTCTAGTATATTAAAAGTCAGGGCTGTGTGCAGTGCCTCATGCCTGTAATCCCAGCACTTTGGGAGGTCAAGGTAGGTGAATCATGAGGTCAGGAGCTCAAGACCAGCCTGGCCAAGATGGTGAAACCCCATCTCTACTAAAAATACAAAAATTAGCTGGGTGTGGTGGTGGGTGCCTGTAATCCCAGCTACTCAGGTGGCTGAGTCAGGGGCCTGCTTGAACCCAGGAGGCAGAGGTTGCAGTGAGCTGAGACTGGGCCACTGCACTACAGCCTGGGCAACAGAGCAAGACTCCATCTCTAAATAAATAAATAAATAAACAAACAAACAAATAACTAAGTCGATTCAGTGTCAGAATTCTTGTTGCAAAATTCTGCTTTTGAGAACAGAGGAGCAGAGGAGTACTAAAATATAACTTATCTGAATTGCATTGCCATTAGAGGTACACAAATTTTGTAGTACCAGGCATAAAGTAAGAAAATAATTTGACATGGTAGTACATTTGCATTTGTAGGAAAGTTTTGTGATAAGCTGAATAAGAAAATTTGGAAAACAGATAATCTTAGCTCAATTTTATAATGCAGCACTAAATAGGAAGTGAAATGGACATTTTAAAATTTGGGGATCAGAAAAAAATACTTATTACATTTAACACGAAACCCTTTCTTTGCTATTTAGAGCATTCAGAGCATAATTTCACAGATTATATATATTTGCCTTAATGTGATTTTCAGACTACATCTGCCTGGTTAGGATTAAGAGACATGGTACAGATGTAAAACTACATTTGCATGCAATTATTTCTAAAACAAATGCTAGGGTACAGAATCTATTAAAATGGCTTTCAGGATGGCTGGCACAATATATTAAACCAGCTTCCAATCCAGTAAGTCTATAGTCTGAATATTTCAAATCAAGACACTTAGCACAGAATAACTGTAGATTTTCCACCTTGACTCATTGTCCAACAATGTATGAAAATAGGTTTTGATCTCAAGGATTTAATGTAGAGATTTATTAATTTTCAAGCAAAAGTCTTTCTTGCTTAATGTAAAACCTGCATTTTACATATTAATTTCAAGAAATGAAAATAAAATTACTACAAAACAAAAAAATGAAAATAATATAGTAGGCAGAATAAAACAGCATAGTAACAGAGTAGATGTATTATATAGCATTTAGCTTGTTTTAGAGTGTTTTTTCAAAAAAAAATACAAAATATCTTTAAAGTAACTAATTTTTTCTTAATAGAAATCTCAGTGTAGCTTATATTCTTATAGAGATATACTTTAAAGCAGCAAACTAGAAAAAACTATTCAAAATAATTCAAAAGTACATTTGTCGTGAACTTAATCAGAAAGCTTATCAGTATCAATAAATGCTGTGCTTATACAGGGCATTATGCTTTCATAGAATAACTGACCATGGATGTCCTCAGAGTTTGTGGATGAGGCAAGCCCTTTAGTTACTTTTTGGTGGTCTTTTCCATGGGAATGTATTTTTGGATTAGAACTTGATTCAATGAATGAAGCATGAAGATTCACTGCAATATCTCTTACATATCAAAAAACTATCATATTATAATTTTTTCCAAATTCACAAAGTACCAGCATCTCTTTTGCTGTATGCTTTACTCCTTAGCGGGGAGCAATTCAGATTATGATCACCCTTAGGAATATACGAGGAGACTGGAGGATGTGGCAGTTCCTCTTCTGATCCCTGCAGGGGAAGCAGCAGCAGCTCTTGGATCAGCTTCTATTTATCTGGTGTTGGTCTCAGTGGCAGCTCCTTTTCTTGCCAATAAGGATAAATGAGGAATAGAGACTGCATGTAGCATATACAGAAGCTTATCTTGTTGGCATCTCTGATTATGATTTGGTCCCTATAAGCCTCTTACCCTCTCCTCATTTTGATGTGACGTAGAGAGTAAACCCGGAGGAAGAGGACCAGTGATTTAAAAACTAAAACTCCAGCAGAAAATTTCTTACCATTTGACACGAAAATTCTCATGATGCCAAGAAAAACTCCAGTAGTAGTCCATCACTGCCATTCGCTTTTTCTTCCATATTAAAAGTTATCTCATACATTGCTGAGTAAACATCTAATTTCATTACCAAGTCCATTGCCATGTCAATAGTGCTTCCTGACAGGCGGAGATGAGGGGGGTATAGAAGACAAGGGAATGAAGAGATTCAGAGTCATTTCCGTAGAAGATTCTATTCGTAGTGATGATGGAGATCCCCTCCAAGGTGGAGTCATATAACTTTCACCCCTTCCTCTGCTCTATCATTTTTTTTTTCTTCGAGACAGAGTCTTGCTCTGTTGCCCAGGCTGGAGTGCAGTGGTGTGTTCTCAGCTCACTGCAACCTCCACCTCCTGGGTTCAAGCGACTCTCCTGCCTCAGCCCCCTGAGTAGCTGGGATGACAGGCGTGCCCCACCACACCTGACTAAGTTTTGTATTTTTAGTTACAACAGGATTTCACCATGTTGGCCAGGCTGGTCTCGAACCCCTGACCTCAAGTGATCCGCTCACCTCAGTCTCCCAAAGTGCTGGGATTACAGGCATGAGCCACTGTGTCCAGCCCCTTTGCTCTATCTTAACCATAAATCAATATACCTGGGTTTAATAAAATGAAGACATTCAAGAAAAGATAATATTCACATGTAATACCTTGTCATCCCCCTTATTTGGATCTCCATTTCTAAAATGCAAATGAAAACCTGAACAGCAACTAAGAGGCACGATATTATCAGTAACAAAAGAGTAAAAGGTACATGGCTTAGAATCAGACTGACCTGAGTTCACATCCAGCTCAAACTACTGGCTACATGACCATAGATAACGTAATTTAACCTTTCTAAGCCTCAGGGGCCTATTCTGTGAAATGAAAGAGCATAAATAAACCCATTACCAGGTACACAAAGTGAGCACTAAATATATGCTACCAAAGCAAATTAAAATTATAAATGCTTCAGGATCTCTCTTTTGTTAGAGAAAAAAAGTATTAAAAAAGTAATGGGAACATCTGACTTGTGAAACCCCTCTGGTTGACTCCTTGGTCTTCGTTTTTGCTGGCCCTAGTCACTCATGTAGATGTGATGACTCATACTATTTGTCATTAAAGAGCCTAGAAGACTAGCCAGGCACTGAGAGAAAGCCCTTTTTTAGATACAGGTGTCTGAACCACGACACTAGGCAATCACAAAATCATCATACAGACACGTGGATGAAACACTAATAAAAGGCAAAACACCAAAATCAGAATTTAAGCATTTTAAACATTAAAATACTATTGAAAGTAACTAGATGCTATGAGTAAAAATTATTATTAAAATAAATGTAATGCAATTTCTGGAAAGAACTTAATTTATTGAGAGTTTAGATCCGTAACGAAGGAAAGTTAAGATGAGTTCTGAAGTAGAAAATATGTTAGGAGATCAAAAGCTATCACTGTAATCACTACGTAACAGAACAAAAGAAAATAGTAGTCCAATGCCAGAATCAACTTAAATTTTCAAAAAATCATCATGATTATACCCATACTAAAAATAATATAGAATTGTCATTTTTACATATAAATGTTTACTGGGAAAGAAAATGTCAAATTTTAGAACTGTGTTACTGTCTATTAGAAATTACTCATTTCTAAGGCAGGACCAAGTTTCATTAGCCAATAGCTGCTCTGAAGAATGAAGCTAATTTACATTTAAAATAGGAGTACAGTCTACTCTTTAAAAGCACAATGGTAAACACACCAATTTGACAATTACATTAATATGAGTATTTGCATAATCTGTCTTCCACACCTGTTCTTAATTTGAAGCAGCTGCAGGACAAACCATATCACACTAATCTGAAAGGGTATTTGGATGTTCCAAACAGCAATCCATACATCTAATGTTTTGAAGATATTTTATTTTTTAAATGTTTCCTGACCCTAAAATGGTAAGAATTTTAGAAGCCATATTTAAAATTTGGTTAATATTAATTAGGAATAAACATAATACCAAATAATGCTATCCCTTACATTTTGGTATCCTCTGTTATTGACATAATAATACAGATTTTATTTCTAGAGGTTTTAAGTAACATGTATTTTATTTATATGAAAAGATTAAAAGCACAATAAAATACACCTAGAAAACTTCAATAAGGAATGCAATCAGAGGATCAATAGCAAATGCATTAATGAAGAACAGATCAAAATTCTGTAGATCATCTGAAAATGTGTTTGCAGCATAGACCATTGTGGTATCTTTTTGATATTTCCCTTTTCAAAACTGGATTCCATTTATATTTAGCAAATATTTCAAAATTCAATAAGCAGAACTTTACTTTCATCTTTTAAAGGATCCAACTTGTTTTTATGTGTATTCAAACACATATTCAGAGCCATCAAAATGAAGTCAGTTTATTATTGTTATATATTCTTCTGGTTCATATACTTAAATTATTCAGCTAGATTCTAGCTGGTGGAATATAAGATATCCATGTAATCTGTCAACAAAATCTGTCTCTCTTTAATCTTCTATTGCGAATAGAAAATCAAGTTAGAGATTTCTAAAGATGTTATTTATTTCTTGAAAAATAAATGAGCACACGTACAGTAATGAACTGGAGCAACACAGGAAGTCAATGTGTTTATTTATGTGCTGTTGAACTCTGAAGAGGTAAACATTAAATGGCTGAATTCTTAGTTTAGTATTTCATTCCGAATTTTATTTTTACAAGAGCTCACATAATATGTGAAAAATAAAATAGTAAACAAAATAATTGAAGCTTACATTTCTAAGACATTTTCATGTACATTATTCAGCAATCTTCATCACATAAGAGAAAACTGAGGCTCAGGAGAGTTAAAGAACTTGCCCAAGTGCTCACATTTTGTAACAGGTTAAGACTTGGGTATCCTAACTCCAGTTCTATATTATTTTCCGTAACTCACTGATGTTTGTTTGAATGAAGAGCAGCTATTATGATAAATAGAATCAAGAGTTTCTCCTAAAATAATTTGTCAGTTATTTTAAAATTTCACACTATCTAAAATACTTCCACATATGGCTTCAAACATATTAGGGAAACACTGTTTCAAAAGTGATTGTGAAAGAGAACTATTTTCTATTTGGATAAATGTATTGCAATCTCTTACCAAGAACAGATTGGTTACTCTAGGAGTATAAAAATAATTTTTATTACTATATAATTTAGGCAATAAAGTAAGTTACAGTGATTGTGAGAAAAGCAATTTTCACAGTCCTGACCTCTATATAATTATATTTCTAAATATTCCTTATTTTATTTTCTTCATTAAAACCTTACATATATAATTGAACACACAGAAAAGTACTCTAAACAGATAAGCTGGCATGTCACAGGGGTATGTGGAACATAATGGAATAAAAACTATATTTGTATGTAATGAATATGGACATTGTATTATATCCAACAACAAATTTCACTTTTTCTCCGAGTATCAGAGTATTCTGACCTGAATAAATGATTAATAAATCTCCAACTTTTAAAATAATCTTGCTTCTTCTTGTTTTCCTGATAAGGGAAAACTAACTCATTATCAAAGTTAAAACTTTTGGCATATAACACATAAAAAAGGTTTATTTTTTGTAAATATATGTTACTGAGAAGGTATACTCCCTTACTATAATAAAGCATTGAGATAATAAAATTTTAGAGCTTGAGTCATGTCTTCTCAGTTGACAGAAAAAGGCAGCGAGGCAATAGAACTGAACGGCCCTCCTGAAGGTCATACTGTCAGTAAATGGTGGAGTCAAACTTTGAACCCAATGCCTCTCCCAAATAGCACAGAGGCTGATCTCTTACCTTTACTATAAAGCATAAAGGGAATACCACCAGGTCATTTAAAACATGTTCTTGCTTTTCCATGGTCCTAAAGTAAGCTATACCCTAAACATAAATCTCACATTTAAAAATAGCTACAAAATATGAAACTTCATACATTTCTAGCCTGGCATAATGATCCCCCATGAATGTACACACAAATTCTGATAACATCAATGTAAAATATGTGTTAACAGTATCAGTGGGAGGTTGAAATTCAAGTGAATTTCAATTCTGCATATTTTCTGTATTGCCTGAATTATTTTTGAAAGCACATATTGTTTTGTTAATCACTAGAAATAAGGCTATTTTCAAATAGAACAAAGAACAGTAGTTATAAATATCTGTCATAAAATGTGATCTTAGATACCTTTGCTGGCATGAGGGTCCAGCTTACAAGTATTCTGATTTTTCTCATGTTAAAACAGCACCTATTACTCAGTCTCACTAAGGAAGAAAAATAAATGCCTGCCACTCTTGGCATGATAATCTTTTAATGTAAAGAAAGTATTAAAATACTTTTCTATATTTTCTCTCTTTTAAAATATCTGGTAACCCTTTTGTGATACTCTCCCATTTTCCTTTTAATCATCTCTAATCATATTACTTGTTACCTCAGACTTGTTTTCATACTTAAATATCTCTTTGAAATTCTGGAACTCAGACCTAAACAAGTTTTAAAGAACCACAAACAAAGCCTCCGGAGGCACAAAGATGAAGACTAGCTTATTCTGCTCATCTGTAAATGATGGGTAATTCACTAAACACAAAAGAGAAACCCAATTTATTCCATGGAACACTCTAAAAAGCCATAACTGTCAAGCAGTTTTTTTTTCTTTTTACCTCAAACCATGAGTTTTGTTTAAAATAGCTTAGAAGAATGGTTATTATTCTGAATTTTTATCTAGCCAGATTGTCAACTCCCTGAGGATAGGAACATCTTTGAATCCCCTATGGTATCTGGTGTCTGCCTGGCAAAGTGTCTAACATACCCAGGGCATTTAGTCATGTTTCTTTGACGGATTGATTGAGAATATAAATTCTAATACATGGAAATACTGTAAAACAGTTTTGCAAATCATACTGCTGTTTTGTGTGTAGTTTGTGGTTTTTCCACGGGAGCATGATAATCATTTGCTTCAGATGAAATTCTGTGGATTAGGCTTTTCAATTTATTTCTACATTTCTCCTCAACTCTATTTTTAGTACATAAATATCTACTTGTATCAAGCAAAAGGTAGAATATCAAGCAAAAAGGTAGAAAAAAAGATTTATTAGCCACTTCTGCTTTAGTCTAGCAGTATTGAAAATTATTGTATGGAAATGCCAAATAACATAACCATATCAATCACTAACATAATTATTTCTAATTTGGTTCTCAAAAAATATTGCTTATTATCAATTTTTCTTAGAATAGGTGTTTCTTTTAAAGTAATTTGCATTAGCATGGTACTGTAAATTAATGCTATTTTGACTCTCTAGTGATGGCAAGATACATCTTAGCATTGAGGAACCCAGTTTTCCGTGCTTCCATAAAAAAGGATGAGTTTGTGTCCTTTGTAGGGACATGGATGCAGCTGGAAACCATCATTCTCAGCAAACTATCGCAAGAACAGAAAACCAAACACTGCATGTTCTCACTCATAGGTGGGAACTGAACAATGAGATCACTTGGACTCGGGAAGGGGAACATCACACACTGGGGCCTATCATGGGGAGGGGGGAGGGGGGAGGGATTGCATTGGGAGTTATACCTGATATAAATGACGAATTGATGGGTGCTGACGAGTTGATGGGTGCAGCACACCAACATGGCACAAGTATACATATGTAACAAACCTGCACGTTATGCACATGTACCCTAGAACTTAAAGTATAATAAATAAATAAATAAATAAATAAATAAATAAATAAATAAAGAACTTTACCATAATGCATATTGCTTCCAACAAGTTCTGATGTCCTCAAGGACCCAGAAGTCATTTGAGTGTATCAGAGTCTCATGTATTATATGTATACGTATTTCTCTACTTCATTGAATAACTTCAATGTTCTAGTATTTAACAAAGCAGTTGAAAAATGGAGCTTGAAGACCAGATTAAACAGTGGGCTGATTTTTGTTGGTTTGTTTTTGCCTTGTGCAATGAAAGAAAGAAAGAGAGAGAGAGAGAAAAGGTGGGAGAGAGGGAGGTAGGAAGAAAGAAATACCTTCTTCAAAAGATAGATGGGGCCGGGCGCGGTGGCTCCGCCTGTAATCCCAGCACTTTGGGAGGCCGAGGCAGGCGGATCACGAGGTCAGGAGATCGAGACCATCCTGGCTAACACGGTGAAACCCCGTCTCTACTAAAATACAAAATTAGCCAGGCATGGTGGCGGGCACCTCTAGTCCCAACTACTCGGGAGGCTGAGGCAGGAGAATGGCGTGAACCCGGGAGGCGGTGCTTGCAGTAACCGAGGTCGCGCCACTGCACTCTAGCCTGGGCGACAGAGCGAGACTCCATCTCAAAAAAGAAAAAAAGCCTTGGTATTAGGATTTTAACTTACTGGCCTAATGAGACACAAAGTGCCTTACTGTAAATAAATATTAAAATTAAAGTTAAAAGAAACCACACAGAAGAAAACTGATAAAACAGGTAGACAAACCTTTAATAATAGTTTTGCTACAGAGAATAAAAATGATGTGGTTATTGGCCTATTTTATTTGTTTTCCAAATTTATAATGTATTTCTCTAAAGATAAGTTTATTATACTATTTTGTTTTAATTTGAAAGACAAAATCCAATTGCACAAATTCCACAAACCACAAGTTTTAAAAAGATGGACTAAATTCATTTTAATTTCATCCTGGATAATTACTGGAAAGCACGCAAGACCTATTATGAGAGGTGTGATTATTAAAAATCATTATGCATTTACAGCATCTCAGGGCCAAACTAGTGACTAATTCTTATTCTCATGGTGCCGTGGACGAAGTGATGACAAACATGTCCAAGAATAACCCTGGTTTGGCTGGGCAGAGTTAGATATGGCATAGAGACCTCACATTCTTCTTCCATCCTCCAAAATGGGGCAGCCTTCAATAAGATGGCAGCCTTCACAGAATAAAACATTTCTGCCCTTCCTGTCCTCCTGCTATTCCCTGAAACCAAGAATTCCCAAGGATATGATTCATTTATTTCAAATATACCCTGAAAAGGGTGGAGGAAAAAAAGAGACCTTGTAATTGGACAGAACTGAAGTTTGACCCTAGGTACTTGGGAAATGTACTGCAACTTTCTGGCTCTCAGAGTCTTCATAAGGGATATATGGACAGTACCAATCAATTCTGGGGTTTATGTGGGAACAAAATGAATGATCACTGGGGCAAAGTATCTGGAACCTAGAACACAGCAGTATGTGTCAATGGAAGTTTGGGGCAAGAGAAAGCAAGGTTTCCTTGGACCTTTTCCTTGGACCTTCTTCCAGGTACTGCCAAAAGTATCCATTTTTGCAGTATAGCTGCTCACAGTAATTCCTGCAGGAAATACAGAGAATTCACTGCAGCTGGGAGGAATGTTAAGACTTTCTGAAGTGTTCCAGTGATACCAGAATCTAATATGTAATAGCTAAATGAAACATTTTTCTGTTCTGAACTTGTTTAAAATTCATCTTCTATGATTTTTCCCCACCCTTCAAAAAACATTTGCTTCTCTACTCGCAAAGTATGCAAACGTTTCATTTAGTTAAACTATCCAGTGTTTGTTCCACTGCTCACATATGTTCCATCAGAATCCCTCATCAGCACTGCCAACATTCAGCAGTAACTTCCTGGAGGGAAAGAATCATCTTTGCATAGTTTACTTTGTATTGTGCTTTACCTAATGCTGAGTATATACTGAGTCTTTAATAACTTTTTAAGTACAAATAAAAATATTAAAACTTAAAACCCTATAACCCACTGAACATTAGTCACATAATACACAGGTTTGCATATTTCTAAGTTTTCCTGGAAGAAAAAAACAAACAAAATTTATTTCATGAAAGTATTTCAAGTCATAACATCTCTTTTCACATATCCCTAGGGTCCTGTGAGTCAGTACTAATATATTTGGTAAACCGTTGGTGGCAGAAATTGCTAGATGTTCATCCCCAAATTCAACCTTCTATTTTTCTCTATCAAAAGAGCCCCAACTTTGTTCAATGTGACAAAGTGCCTGACTGAACATGATCAGCTTCACAGACTCAGCTGAAGTGATGAGTATTCGTATGATACTGTTCAGGATGGTGAAATGGAAACAGAAATCCCTGTTTGAGGCTTCTGAGAAAGCTGGTTATTCAAATGACAGCTTCAGGTGGTCTGCACCTATTTTTAATGTGCCTTTTCTGTTTTGTTGTTCCCTTCTTTTTGCCGAAAACATGGGCATAATGTCTGGAGGGAGGAGAGTTATCTGTGGCCATGAAGACAAAAGCTACATAGGGGCAGAGCAGGAAGCTAGCTAAAAGGAACCTTGGTCCTCTATGTCATCCTTGAGCAGGTGCACCAGTCAGCTCTGGACTCCTTGTCTATGGAGTTCATGCTTTGTGACAAAAATAAATCTATAATCCTAAATAGAGCAGCTAATAAACTTCATAGTACGTTTAGATAATATTTTAGTGGAAACATATAATTCATTTGGCTAAGGCAATAGATATAATTAAATCATAAAAATTATATACCAATAAATCATGTAGAAAGTATAGTTTCTCGATATTTGAGAAATCCTCACATCTTATTGTAATCACATATATTTTTCTTTTTTTGAGACGGAGTCTCACTCTGTTGCCCAGGCTGGAGTGCAGTGGCACGACCTCAACTCACTGCAACCTCTGCCTCCCAGGTTCGAGCAATTCTCCTGCCTCAGCCTCCCCAGTGGCTGGGACTACAGGCCATGTGCCACCATTCCCGGCTAATTTTTTGTAATTTTTCTAGTAGAGACGGGGTTTCACCATGTTAGCCAGGATGGTCTCCATCTCCTGACCTCATGATCTGCCCGCCTCGGCCTCCCAAACTGTTGGGATTATAGGCGTGAGCCACAGCGCCAGGTCAATCACATATATTTCTAATACCATTTTCTCAAGCAGGTATCTCACTTCCGGTTCCCTCGTGAAAGTATTATTGATACATAGTGGCATTAGAAACATGATTAATATGGAGCAATGAAGGAGTTATATTTTGTTCAAAAAATAAGTAGGAAGTAAGGGATTTATCGTAAGCAAACAATGTGTGTATAAAATTCATAAAACAGAAGATAGAATCAAAGAAGAAAACATTTAGATAAAGATAAAAAAGAATCAATTGTTGCTGCTGAAAAAAAAGTATGTTATATGTTATCTAGCCAAGAAAAGGAATCATTAGAAGTAGTATTTCATAAACAGACTGCCTAACAGAAGCAGACAAAGTAGTTATATGAGAGAGAGTTGGGTAATGTAACCTGAATCATGTCTTCTAAAGATATTCATATCTGCTTATATTTTGTTTTCTACAAAAACAAATAACCTGATAAATATCATACTTAAATACTTGTTTCATCAGTTGAATGGAAGTGATACCATAGTCTTATAGGACAGAGAAGGAGCAATACAGTTTACAGAATCCAATTCAATTTGGCAAGAATTTTATTTAGCATCTACCATGTGTCAAGCATTGTGGTAGGAAGTGAGGTTATAAACATGAATAAAATGCAATCTCTGACATCCAAGGATTTAGAGTCTGAGATTGAGCTAGAGAAGTAATCAGATAACTGTAATAAAATATGGTATAATCTATCTTCATAACTAGTATATTTGGGATAATAACATAAAAATGCAATTCTGGATATTCACTTGTGTGAGAAGTGATTTCTTTTTTCTTTTTGATGCATCAGAGAAGACTCCAGGGATTAGGGGCCTTGAAGTATGTATAGGAGTTTGCCAATCAGATAAGGGGTGTTGGAATGACCTTCTAAACAGATGGAGAAGCAGGAATAAAAACAAGTAGGTATCAAAGTTTGTATAGTTAATGATGCCCTGCAAAGCACCTGGCATATGTAAAACAACCTATTCATTTGTGAATGAATGAATGAATGAATGAATGAACAAATAAATAGTATGTTTGGAGAGCAGTAAGGATTAAGTCATGGTTGTAATGTATCAGGTGTATGATGGTGCATAGCACCAGTCTATGAAAAGCCTTTTGTGACATGCTGAGATTGAAGAACGGGACAATTTTTACATCATTAGGGCAGAGGAATATGACACTAACAGATGAGAAGGGCTTAATGGCTGGAGTCTACGGAATGGGGTCAGGTAAAGCTGATGAAAACATTGGACTGGGTAAGGAAAAACAAATAACTTCACATTAGAACATGTTGATCTAGGTTGAGATGCCCCAGTAAGCAAGTGAAAAAACACATCTGGAGCCTAGGAGAAAAGAGGAGCTTGATAGAGTTATATAAAAACACTGGTCTGTAGACTCAACAAATTTATGGAAAACCTATGATGGGCCAGATAGTGGAAACGTGAAGATGAATAAGGCATGGTCTTGGCCCTCAAGAAGCTTATAGTAATTATGATTCAGTGTGATACATACGAGAATAGATGTATTAACAAGACATATAAGTAATATATGGAAGGGAATAATTAATTCCACATAGTGTGTGTGTGCTAGTGATGGGGAGGATATTAAAAGAGACTTCACTGAGTAGTTGACACACAATTGAAATGTAAAAGATGCAAAAAAGATTTCTAGATGAAAAGGTGTCGAAAGGCCTATTGAGAAAAAAACAAGGGAAGGACAGCTGCATGGAGACATGAACCCATGTTTGAGTAACTATAAGTAGTTTGATATTGCAGCTCACATAACATGTAAAAACCGGGTAGTGGACAATGAGATCAGAGTGCCAGAGGCATTGCAGCAGACAACAATCAATCTATTGATTGATACAATACAATCAATTTTTTCTTAAGGTTTCTAATACCAAAGGGAAGCCCATTGAGCATAGCGGATATATACTAAGGAGTTTAGGATGCAGATATTATTTTAAAACATTAAAGATAAGAATGGTATGAGTTCATTACTGAAGATTTTACATAAGAAATCATGATAGTAAAAATAAAATTCTGACAATATTGTTGGAAATGATCCTGAAAATGCTGATCAGAGAGAACCATCTCAAGAAACCTGCTCAGAATTCTTTTTAATTACTTCAGATTTAGATAATAAATATATAAACAAACAAAAGTTAGTGCTGGGTTGAGATTCGATGACAGTTCTATCTGGAAGTTGCCTGAAGTATCACTAGTTCAGCCTTTTCATTGCAAGCGTTGGAAAACTGAATCCCAGAGAGGGAAAATCATACAGTACATTAATAGAATTTGGGGTTAACTGTTTTCTTGTTCCAGAAGAGAATAGTTCAGGCTTCCTATATACTGTTCTGTAGGTCAGCTGTATTGTATCTCCTGGAGAGTTTTAAATATCTTTATTTCCAAAGATTCCAACCCTCTCTCCTCAATTTTAATTCAGTAGTCTGGGATAGACTCAAGAACTCCATTTTTATAAGAGTTGTAAGTAATTTTTTAGACTTGAAAATGAACGGTATAAATGTGCTCTAAAACTGTGTATGGGAGTGGTGATAGTTATTGATTAAGGAAAATAAATTCTCCTGAAAGGAAGGAAAAATGCAAATGATGGCCATGATTTTGAGAAACTATAGTTTTAGTCATATTTTAATCACAAGTTAATATGTCTTAAAGGCTTGATTCTATGGGAAGAAGGTAGAATGTAGAGAGAATAATTTTGGTTTTTTTATGTTTGTTTGCTTTTACAGAGATATTCTATCCAAGAATTTGCTACAGTCTTTCTGTGAGACAACAGATTTCTTCATGTCAGCACATCCTAATGTTCAATGTGTTCCTTGGTTTGTCACTTGAGAATGTGCAGTAGCACTAGCAGTAGAAGATGTCAAGGTGGCAGCTTTTACAGCAATGCAAGTGCTAGCATTAAAAGTGTAAGGATTTATATACTTTTCAAAGGAATTTTCTGTGTATTTTGTGTTATCAAAATGCTTAACTATTAGGTACTAAAGGTTCTGTGTCTACACTGATAAAATTTAAAACTGTAAAAATAGGCACAATCAAATGACAAAAACCAAAATACTTTTAGCCACAGCTTGATTTGATTCAAGACCTTTAACTGAATTTAGACAGAGGCTCTGTAACTGGGAGGGTGGCGAGGGGCATAAAATCCTAAATTCAGAATCCCTGAACCAAACTAGGAAACAATGAATGGCCATTAAAGTCAAGTCTCTACTAATTTATTCAGTATTTGTGAGAGGTCTCTTCCTACTCAAGACACAGCCTTTCCCTATTTCCTGTAATCCTGACAGTTGGGAGGCTGAGGCAGAAGAATCACTCGAACCCAGGATTCAGAGCTCAGCCTGGGCAACGCAGTAAGACCTTGTCTCTATTCAGAAAAGAAAAGAAAAGAAAATGAAGAAGAGGAAGAAGAAGAAGAGGAAAAGGAAGAGGAGGAAGGAGGAGGAGGAGGAGGAGGAGAAGAAGAAGAAGGAGAAGAGAAGAAGAAGAAGAAGAAGAGAAGAAGAAGAAGAAGAAGAAGAAGAAGAGGAAGAGGAAGAGGAAGAGGAAGAGGAAGAAGAAGAAGAAGAAGAAGAAGAAGAAGAAGAAGAAGAAGAAGAAGAAGAAGAAGAAGAAGAAGAAGAAGAAGAAGAAAAACATGTTAGGCAACTTTTACTCTGAAGGAACATTTCCTGGTAATTTTTTGATGCCAGTGGAGATTTACAATTAAGGAGGAGAAAAATTTTAAGACAGGAAGCTTCTCTCAAGTCTTTAATAAAATAACAAGGAAAGTAGGGGTACTTGTTTGTTCACTGTGGGTTTTTCTCATAGATGAGAGATGGCAAGATTTGGTAGAATAGAGGCTTAAAATTCACAGATGTTATGGATTTGTCTGGTTATTTTCATATGATCGCTAAGTCTCTAGGCATTGCACCTGTGCAATTCTTCAAGCCATGAAACAATCAAGCAGCTGAAAGATTGAGCTGGTCTTTAGATTGCTGACTTCTCACACACATAACCTAATTCCTAAATTCATATGGATTTTTCTATCGCTAATGTAGCTTGGCTGTTATCTACCTCACTAATGTAGGAGAACCTATAATGTAAAAAAACATGTTTCTTTTTGGAAAATTGAAAATTATTCACAGGGCAAATTTTATTGAAATTTTTTAAGTTGTTAACTTGTCTTAGACTTTGCATAAGGCAATGGTAGCTTGGTCCAAAACAAGGACAGTATAAAAGAAAGTCTGCACAAACCCCACCAAAGTTTTGAAATGGAAATTTTCTTTTAATTTGAGGGTTCATGAAGATCTATGGATATATACATTGTGAATGTCAAGGGTCTACTGTAATTCTACTATAATTAGTTCCTGTGAGTGGTTTCTACCTCATCTAATCAGAAAATACAATTTTCATTATGAAAAATCCACTATACTATAGTAATTTATTAGCATTTATCAAGTGCCTTTGGGTAAAGGAACTTAGTGACCAAACATAATTTAACTTAAAATCATGTTAGATTCTTGTAATGAGCTTATATGATTTTCATATTAAGATACAGTGACTTAAATATTTTGAAAGAACAGGCCAGGTACGGTGGCTCATGCCTATAATCCCAGCACTTTTGGAGGCTGAGGCAGGCAGATCACTTAAGGTCAGGAGTTGGAGGCCAGCATGGCCAACATGGTGAAACCCCGTGTCTACTAAATATACAAAAATTAGCTGGGCATGGTGGTGCATGCCTGTAATCCCAGCTATTCGGGAGGCTGAGGCAGAAGAATCTCTTGAACCTGGGAGGCAGATGTTGCAGTGAGATATCTTGCCACTGCACTCCAATCTGGGTGACAGAGTAAGATTCTGTCTCAAAAACAAACAAACAAACAAACATTTATTTCACATTTGTTTCATTTTTCCAAATGCTGTTCTTCCAAATTCAGCATTACTAAAATGATCAGCACAATCTTTGATGTTCTTAGAAGAACTGACCATTTAATGTAACTATCCCAAGCAATTCTAGTTTAAATATTCATTTTGTAATAGTTTTCTGAAAAAGCAGACCAAAAGATTAAGGAACAGTGAAACCACTTTGATGCAATTTTTTAAAAAGCCACTATAAATGTCATAACAGGAGATTTCTAGCACTAAAAAGAAAAGGAAAAAGCCTCAGGGTTCCAGGTTCTTCTAAGTTCTTCTAAGTAGCTGAGATACTAAAGAGGAGACATGCTTTCCTATTGAAACTCCGACTTAATAGCACAAACTATTCTTGGTGTAAGACAAGAATTAAATATTAGATACTGTATTGTAAGAATGGGCACAGTTTTATTTTGTTAGTAAAATGATATGTTAGAATATCTTTTAGGTTCATGATAGAATTAGATAGTTCCATATAGTTAAAGTTTCTATTTTCTTATGGGACCAAAGAGACAGCAATAAAGTAAAATAGACAAGATTACATGGTGAGAGAAGAAAATAAAATGGTAAAGGAGAAAAGAAAGCAGTAGAAAAGGTGAAGGTAGCAGAAACATTTTAAGAAAACTGATAGAAATGTGGAAGGCGGGTTGATAGAAATACATAAATAGAATCCACAGAGGAAACACAAATAATCTTAAATGTAAGTAAATTTCAAAATAATTTTACTTTTTGTCTTTTTTTTTTTTTTTT